>NC_085931.1:2679625-2687125 GCF_028885625.2 Pongo pygmaeus | reverse complement strand
GATGTACTTACTTACTTATCTCTTTATGTATGTATTTACTTTTTGCGTGGGGAGGTGGGGGGGACGGAGTTTGGCTCTCGCCGCCCAGGCTAGAGTGCAACGGCATAGGGGACTCAAGGAGTCCACCTATGGGAGAGAGGACACGTCATTCTGAGCGTCAGGGCCGCAGCGAAAGGTGGCAGGGCCCACGCTTTGAAAGGCTGAAATCCCGGCGGCTCAGGCCTGTCGTCCCAGCACTTCGGGAGGCCCGGGAAGGCGGATCCTTTGAGGTCAGGGGTTCGATACCAGCGTGGCCAACACGGAGAAACCCCGCGTCTACAAAAAATAGAAATATCAGCCGGCCGTGGCGGTGCGCGCCTGTAATCCCAGCTACCGAAGAAGAATCACTGGAAGCCGGGAAGCAGAGGTTTCAGTGAGCCGAGAGAGCGCCACTGCACCGCAGCCTCGGTGACCGAGCGAGAGAGACTCAGTCCGAAAAAAAGAAAAGAAGAAAAAAAAAAAAGAACAGGCCCAAATGCTGCACTGTCAGTGAACGTTAGTGTTTCGGGTGTTTCGTTTTATCTCTGTCTCTCTCTCTCTCTCTGTCTCTCTCTCTCTCTCTCTCTCTCTCTCAATCTCTCAATCTCTCTCTCTCTCTCTCTCTCTCCCTCTCTCTCTCTCTCTCCCCTCTCTCCTCTCTCCTCTCTCCTCCTCTCCCCTCTCCCCTCTAACTTTTATTTCTTGTTCGAAGACACATGTGCAAGAGTGTTATGTCATAGGTAAACTTAAACTTGTGACGGGGTGGGGGGGGGGGGTTCAGTGTTCAGTGTGCAGATGATTTCATCACCCGGATACTCAGCGCCGTGTCCGGTAGTTTTCGTGTTTTGTTTTTTTCCCGAAGCTGTCTCTCCTTCCACCCCTCCTCCCTGAAGTAGGCTCCCGCGTCTCCGGTCCCCCTCGTTCTGCCCACGCAAGAACTCTCATCTATGAGTTCCCAGTTGTAGATGAGAACAGGTGGTATTTAGCCGACGGTTGTTTTCATCTTTGGTGGTGGTGGTGGTGAAATAGGCATGACACTAAATGGACCCTTAGGACGCTCCCCTCCATCCCCACCCCGCACCCCCTCCCCGCCCACACCCCCTCATTCCCGCACGCCCTCCTCCAACGCAAGAAAGGAAGAAAGACAGAAATGAAAGTAAGAGGTGAGCCTGCAAGGTGGCGGAGGCTGGGGATCTCAAAGGGTGAGCAAGCGATGGGGGCCCGGGGATGTCTCGGCCGAGGTATCCAAAATAGGGGACCCACTTTCCAGCCCCAGCACACCCAGGAATCCTCAGCCGCAGCCAGCCTCTGGGTGGGGTTGCGCCTGTCAAAGCTTCTAAATGGAGAGAAGCCCAAGGCTATGGAAG
This sequence comes from Pongo pygmaeus, assembly GCF_028885625.2. Lineage (NCBI taxonomy): Eukaryota > Metazoa > Chordata > Mammalia > Primates > Hominidae > Pongo > Pongo pygmaeus. The sequence continues at coordinate 2,685,740 of NC_085931.1, read as the reverse complement.
GCATCAGCTCCAACTCCAGGAAGGGAATAGGGCTCTGTGCATATGAATGGGGCTTCAGAAGGCGGTGCCGCGGCTTCCAAAGCGATGCGCCTCGCCTCTCCTCGCCCAGAGCGAGACTCCGTCTGAAAAGAAATACACAAATCAATACTAAAAGAATTCATCCATCCATAAAGAAAGAAAGAAAGAAAGAAAGAAAGAAAGAAAGGAAGGAAGGAAGGAAGAAAGAAAGAAAGAAAGAAAGAAAGAAAGAAAGAAAGAAAGAAAGAAAGAAAGAAAGAAAGAAAGAAAAGAAAAGAAAGAAAGAAAGAAAGAATCAGTCCAGCGGTCGTGGTCGTGAATCACTCCCCGGAGTCCAGGCGCAGTGGCTCACGCCCGTCACGCCAGCACTCTGAGACGCCGGGTCAGGAGGGTGGCAACAAAACGAGGAGACCCCGTCCGTGGAAAAACATTGAAAAATGAAGGCCGGGCGCGGTGGCTCACGCCCGTCATCCCAGCACTTCGGGAGGCCGGGAAGGGCGGATCGATCACCCGAGGTCGGGAGTTCGAGTCCAGCCCGAGCCACACGGAGAAGCCCCGCCTCCACTAAAAATACCACATCAGCCAGACGTGGCGGCGCCCGCCCGCCATCCCAGCTACTCGGGAGGCCGACGCGGGAGAATCGCTCGAACCCGGGAGGCAGAGGTTGCGGCGAGCCAAGATCGCGCCACCGCACCGCAGTCTAGGCAACCAGAGCGAAACTCTGTCTCGGGGTGGGGGGAAAAAAAAAAACGGTCCGGGGACAGTGGCGCGTGCCCGTGGTCCCGGGTACCGTACTCTGGAGGCTGAGGCGGAAGGATCGCTCGAGTGCAGGAACGTCCACGCTGCAGTGAGGGAGCTACGACGGCACCACTGCCGGGGTGACAGAGTGAGATGCCGTCTCTAAATCAAGCAGTCCATCAGATCACCGGGAGGCGCTCCCCGTGTCTCACTTTCAAAGGGTGTCTCTTTAGGCCAAGCACGCACGGTGCCTCACGCCAGTCATCCCAGCACTTTGGGAGGCCGAGGCGGGAGGAAAGAAGGAAGGGAGGAAGGGAGTAAGGGAGGAAAGAAGAAAGGCAGGAAGGCAGTAAGGCATGAAAGAAAGAGGGGAAGAAGGAAAGTAAAAAGAAGAAAGAAAGAAAGAAGAAAAGAGAAGAAAAAAGAAGAAAAGAGAAGGGAAGAAAAGAAAGGAAAACGGGGAGGGGGCCTATGTCCTCGACCGGTGACCGCCCAGGTTACAGCGGGTCACGGCCGACCGACCGAAGCCTCGACCCGCGGGGCCTCAAGCGATCTTCTCCTCATCGCAGCCTCTCAGCCGCGACGACAGGCGGCCATCACCAGGCACAAGTCACCTTCTAATAATATTACGATTCTATCGAGACAGGGTCTCGCTGCGTCATCCAGGCCGGATCGCCGTGGCACGATCTCAGCTCATCGCAACCTCGGCCTCCCCGGTCGGAGCCACTCGCCCGCCCCAGTCTCCCGAGCAGTCGTGATCCCAAGCCCAGGCCACCAGGCCCGGCTCACCGTTCTATTTTTCAGAGAGACGGGGTTTCGCCGCGTCGGCCAGCGCGGTCGGTCTGGAACTCCCGGCCTGAAGCGATCCAGCCGCCTCGGCCTCCCAAAGTGCCGGAGTGACAGGCGTGAGCTACCGTGCCCGGCCCAGACCGTCTCGTTCATACATCATAGAGAAGGGGTTTCGTCAGCCGACGGGTGGAGGGCGGGGTGAGTTTCACTCAGCCTGCGTACCGGGGAAAGGGTAAGTGAGTGTGCTTTGTGAACTAGATACGGAAATCGTGTGTGTGTGTGTGACAGAGAGAGAGAGAGAGAGAGAGAGAGAGAGAGAGAGAGAGAGAGAGAGAGAGAGAGACCGACGAATCCCACCATGAGGACCCGGAAACGGTGTCCGATTTGGGTCCCCGTGTAGTCACCTCTCTGTGTGTAGGTGACTGAGGATTCCACAAATGAAGGTCAGCAGTATCTATGGAGCTGTTTCTCCCTCTCATGCGTCTCATCCGTGTGGTGGAGAAAGGGGAGAAAAGTGGTCGTGACGGGAAGTCGTCTTCACGCCCGAGGAAGCCGAAGGCAGGCCGAGGGGAAGGAGGGCATCCCACGTGACAGCTCCACCCCCGCGCACCCTTTCCAACGCCGGGGCCGCCGGTCCACCCTGTACGACAACCCACCCCCAAGAACAGCACGGTCCGGAGCGGTCCAGTCTCATCCCATCCGGCCAACCCGGGGCATCCGGCGGAAGTGTTCGCCGGAGGGTCGGAAAGCAGCGTCCACGCGGTTCCCCCGGGGTCTCCCGGCAAAGGCCAGCCGGGGGAGGGTAGCGGGACGTGACGGGGGCTGGGGGCACGCGCCTCAGAGCTCCCCGGAAGGCGGCAGGTAGCCGGCGGGGGACGCCGAGCCAGAGACGTCCGGCGGGATCTAGATCCGGAAGCCGCGTCGGTCCTCTCCCACAGCTCTCCTAGGGAAAATGCCACGGCGGCGGCGGCGGGAGCCTCGGCCGGGGGAGAAGCGGGGACAAGGGGGAGAGGGAAGGAGGCCCTCGGGAGGATTCAGCCACGAAAACCCACTCAGCCAAGCTCCCTCCGTCTCTCGGGGTCCAAGGGACACCCCGGGAGACGGCAAGAGACACGTTCACTCCGTGCTTTTCACCTCCGTCTTTTATTTTTTTCATCTTTTCCATTTTACAAGAGGTGCGCATCTCAACAACCAGACGGTGGGTGTGAGGGGAGAAGCGTCAAGGGCAGGAGTTGGAGACCAGCGTGAGCAACTGAGCAACACAAGTAGGAGAGCCCAGCTGAAAGAGATGAAAAAGGAGGAGGAGGAGGAGGACGAGGACGAGGAGGACGAGGAGGACAGGGGGAGTGGGTGGGGGGAGGAGAAGGAAAGAAAAGAAAAGAAAAAAAGAAAAAGAAAAGCAACCACCAAGAAAGTTAAAATCGTCCAACGGTCGGAAGCTCAAGACCAGGCTGACCAAGACGGAGAAACCCCATCTGTACTAAAAATATAAAAGTCAGCCGGGCACGATGGCGCTTCCCCGTCATTCCAGCTCCTCGGGAAGGCCAAGGCAGGAGGATCACTCGAACCCGGGAGGCGGAGGTCGCAGCGAGCCGAGATCACGCCATCGTAGTCCACCCTGGGCGACAAGAGTGAAACTCCGTCTGGAGGGGGAGGGGGAGGGGGAGGGGGAGGGGGAGGGGGAGGGGGAGGGGGAGGGGGAGGGGGAGGGGGAGGGGAGAGATCGGTGAGACGCGTCTCAAAATTTTATCTGTTCGCATTCCGCGTGCGTAAAACGGAAAGAACCGACCCACGAGAAATACGACCAGAGCGTACCGTGCCCACGCGTGTCATCCCAGCACTCCGGGAGGCCGACGTGGAAGGATGGCCGGAGCGTAGACGTTTGAGATCACCTCGACGTGTGAGACGACACCTGCAATAATAATAATCATAGAAGTTTAAAAAGCGATCACGTGTGCCCAGAGCGTGGACAACAAAGCGAGAGCACACCCGTACTAAGAAGAAGACGATTGACAGACAGGCAGGCAAGCAGGCAGGCAGGCAGGCAGGCAACTATAGAATGAGCCAGGTGCAGCGTCTCACGCCTGTCACAGCAGCAGCGCGGGCGGCCGAGGCAGGCAGGCGGATCGCTCGAGAACAGGAGTCCGAGACCAGCCCGGGCCACACGACAGAACCCCAGACCCCATCTCACTCACATCCACACATACACAGATACCTGCCTCCCTACCTACGGAAAACGTGAGACATGAGAAAGAACATAAAAGTCACCCGGTGTGGTGGTGCACACCCGTAGTCCCAGGGAACGGGGACGGGAGGGATGAGACGCGGGACGGCCGCTCGGTCGAAATCGTCGAGGCTGGGGTGATCCCGGGCGACAGAGGCAGAGGAAGACCCCGCCGGGAAGGCAGGGAAGGCAGGAAACCAATGAAACAAGCAAGCAAACGATGAACATGACAACGACCTAGAATAACCCATGAGAATAAAGAAGCAAATAAGAGGGTACGAATAAAGCTAAAAGGTAAGGTAATGAAGATGACAATCCACCGTTTTCTCTCCAGCCCAGCCCAGCCCAGGTGGAGTGGAGGCGCGCGATCACAGCCCACGTTCGCCTCTGCCTCCCGGGCTTAAGAGATCCCTGTAGTCCCATCCCAGCTACTTGGGAGCCTGAGGTCACCAGAGCCCAGAGTGAGAAGATCAGGCAGGCCCCAAAAGAAAAGAAAATAAATACACGAACATTGTTAATCCATAATAAACGAAGGATATACATATACAGGTCTATGTAAATGACATGGGTTTTTACGTCATACACGTTCATCCATTAAAATTAACATCTATCCTATACACATGTATGAATGATGGAAATGTCTAGTTTTATCACTAGATATTTTCGTCGGTGTAGGTACGTGTCCGTGTGTCCATATCTACGTATCTATCTATCTAGATAGATATACGTATGCTCACACACAGCAGCGTGCAGAAAAGAAGATTGAAAACAAGAAGGAATCGGCCGGGCGCGGTGGCCGACACCCGTACTCCCGGCACGTTTTGGGAGGCCGAGGCGGGGGAGGGGGAGGGGTGGGGGGAATCGCTAGGTCAGGAGTCCGAGACCAGCCCGGCCAATATGGTGAAATTCCGTCTTCGCTCAAAATACAAAAACTGCTGTTCGCTTGAGAGCCCTGGAGGCAGCGGCGGCGCCGAGCCGAGGAGGCACCACCGCGCTCCAGCTCCAGCCTGGGCGACAGAGCGAGATTCCGTCTCCAGAAAGAAGGAAAGAATGGGGGCGGCAGGGGAAAACACACACACACACACACACACACACACACACACACACACACACACACACACACACACACACACACACGACCAAAAAAAAACAAGAGGGAGTATTACTGGCCGACGGCAACAGCGACTCCCTCCCTCTTAAAAGTCCCGCGGACGCAAACTCCAAATGGGGCAGAGAAAAATGTAGGAGAGGGAGTTCCGCGTGGTCCCAGCTCCACCGAAGGCCGAGGCCGGTGAAGGGCACCCGCGCGTGAACGGGGATCGGCGCCCTCGCAGCGATCCACCGCAGCCCGCTGGAGGAAACGGCCAGCGGCCGGCCTGCCGGTCGACCCGGGACACGGCGGGCCGCCTGCCGAGTCCGGGGCTCGCGGGCGGCCGCCGATCGACCCCGGAGGTCCGAAACAGGAGCGGCCGCCAGCCGAGGTCGCCCGTGTGTGGGGACGCCCCGGGCCTCGCCGCCGCCCGCTTCCCGCCACCCTCGGAGGAAAGAGGGGGAAGGACGCGCGAGGGCCGGGACCCCGGGTGGGCGACCCCCTGGCCCGGGCGGCCACCCCCGGGACGGGGGCCGGCGGGCCACGGACCCGGCTCGGCGCGGCCGCCTCCGCGGCTCCCACCCACGCTCCCCGAGCTCCGTCCCAGCCCGGAGCGGACGAGCCGCCCCGGCGGGGAACGGGGAGGAGGCGGGAGCCGAAGAAGCGGGGCGCGCCGACCGGGGACGCGCGCCCGTCCCCCCACAGCCCCGCCCCGCCCCGCCCCGCCCCGCCCGTGGTCGGCAGGGAGGGAGGAAGACGAACGGACGGACGGACGGCGCCGGACGCGCACGCCCCGCCGGGCCCCGAGACCAGGCAGGCCCAAAAAGAAAAGAAAATAAACGAAAATCGTTAATAAATAATAAACAAACGAAAGAAGGAAGGAAGGAAGGAAGGAAGGAAATACATATACAGGTATATGTAAATGAAATGGGATTTTATGTCATACATGTTCATACATGAACATCTATAATATAAGCATGTCTTAATTATGGAAATATATAGTTTTATCAGTAGATATTTTTGTCGGTGTATGTATATATGTATGTATGTACATATCTGTCTCTACATCTATAGGTATAGATATCTCTCTCTCTATATATATAGATATATCTTATACCTATAGACACATATACGTATGTTCACACACCGCAGCGTGCAGAAAAGATTGAAAAAAAGAAGGAATCGGCCAGGCGCGGTGGCTGAGGCCCGTACTCCCGGCACGGTTTGGGAGGCCAAGGCGGTGGGGGGGGGGTGGA
>NC_085931.1:2664625-2667125 GCF_028885625.2 Pongo pygmaeus | reverse complement strand
GAGAGCCGACTCGCGGCCGAGGTGGGGGTCACGCGCCGGACGGAAGGCCGCGCGCACCCACCGCTCGCGGCGGCCGCGTCCCAACCCGCTGGGACGCCGGGCCCGGCCCGGCGGGATCCTCCCCCGACTCGGAAGGGGGAGGCGCGGGCCACACAGCAGGCGACGAGCCGCGCTCGGCCACCACCGCGGTGGCCGGCGGAACCCTCGCTCTCCCCACCCTCAACCCGTCGAGGGGGAAGCGGAGGAGGGTCCTCTGCGCGCGAGTCGCTACGACAGCGCTACCATAAGGCAGAAGGAGACAGAGGCGGCAGGCCGGGAGATCCGGCACCCCAAGGCACACCTCTCTCAGATCGCTAGAGAAGGCTTTCTCACCGAGGGCGGGTCACACTCCCCACCCGCCAGTCGCCCCTCGTCGGGCCCGCAGAGGCGCTCGGGGACGCCCGGGGAAGGGAGGGGGCCTGCGGTACGAGGAGAAGCGCGCCTGCGGCGACCTCGAGCGTTCGCGGTCAGGGCGGGGGCCCGGCAGGCTCACAAGGCCCCCCCCCGTCCACCCGCCTCCTGCGTCGCTTCCGAGGCAAAGCCACGCACGCGACCGGTCGGAGGCAGAACGGCAGCCCCTCGGCGGCCGGCCGGCGCACGCGTCACCGGCCCGCGCCCGCCGCGATCGCTCACACGGCCCTCGCGCACCCGCCAGAGGGGAGCACGGGACGTGCGCTCGCCGGACCAGGTGGCGCCCTTCCCCGCGCGGGAGGGGCGCGCATCTCATCTCACTCGACCGCCTCGAACCCCACGCCGACGGGCTCCCCTCGGGACCCACGCGCGGACACCGGAGGAGGGGACGCCGGGGGCGGGAGGGACACACCACCGCTCGGCCTCGGGCACCTGAGGGACAACCCGGAGCGCTCCAGGAGCACCGCAAAGGCCCGGGCGGAGCCAACGCTCGCGCGAAACCCCCGAGAGGGCAGCACGACGGGCCGGCGGGACGGCACCCCCACCGCCGCGGAGGGGGCCCGCCCGCAAGTCGACGACCGCGGGAGGCGAGAGCGAGGGGTGCCCGCCGCGTCAGAGGACCCCGCCGACCCACCCCGCGAAGCGGAGAGCGGGGACCGGACAGCCAGGTCAGGCCGGGTTCCGCACCCCACGCCTTCCCAACGCACCACCGGCAGGCGGACGGAGGAGAGGCAAGGGGCCCCCGCGGGCGGGGCGAGAAGAACGGTCCCATTCGCCACGAATGTCCGCCCCTCGCCCGTCGCGGCTCGGATCCGGCCCGGGAGAGCGTGACGTCACCACATCGATCACGGAAGAGCCCCCGGGAGCGGGGGGGGGTCGGCCAGCCGGCCGGCGAGCGAGCCGATCGGCCCCGGCCGTCCCCCGCTCCGGGGAAGGGGCGGCGGACAACCCAGCGGAGACGAGGACGCCTGACACGCACGGCACGGAGCCGACGGGGGTGGGGTTGTCACGGCCGCCCCGGGTGCCCGCGGCGGAGAGCGCACGGGGGCAGGGTAGCCCTCGCCGCCTTCCCCGCCGCCCCCGGGTGGGTCAGAGACCCGGACCCGGGCCGGCACCGGGAGTCGGGACGCTCGGACGCGCGAGAGAGCAGCAGGCCCGCGGGCCCCAGCAGCAGGCGGCTCGAGCGGGAGCAGGGCCGGCTAGCCGGGTCAGCGGTGGGCCAGAGTCCCGCACGCATCCAGAGGCCCAACCTCTCCAGCGACACAGGTCGCCAGAGGAGAGCGTGTCAGCAATAACCCGGTGGCCCAAAATGCCGACTCGGAGCGAAAGATATATCTCCCCCGGGGGCAGGAGGCCCGATCGCCGACCACGCCGCCGGCCCAGGACACCCACGACACGGACATCTGTCCCCAAAATCGCCACCATCGCAGCCAGACACGGAGCACCCGGGGCCCCCTGGTCGACCCCAGGACACACGCGGGAGCGGCGCCGGGCCAGGGAGGCCCTCCCGGCCGCCCGTGCCACACGCACGGGCCGGCCCGTGTCTCCAGAGCGAGGCCCGGAAGCAGTTTCGGCCGGCCCCCCGTGCGATCGGGACACACGAGGGACCGAAGGCCGGCCAGGTGTGACCTCCCGGGCCGCACGAGGGCTCGGGGAGCGCTCTCCGACTCCGCACGGGGACTCGCCAAAAAGGATCACGGCGGAGGGACCGCGGCCCGGCCCGGGGACCGCTCCCCGGCACCCGGGGGACGGGGGCAGGACGGTCCCCGGCTCCCCACGGGGACCCGGAAACACATTCGGCCGCCGCCTCAGACGGCCAGGACACGCGCCGGCCCGCGACCGAGCCGGGAAGGGCGTCCCCGGCCTCCCGCGCCACGCGCGGTGGGTCCCCGCGCGTCGCGGCTCGGGCCTCGGGAGCTGCGGCGCGCTGGTCGACCGGCCCGGGCGGCCCCACGGCCCGGCTCGGGCCCAGAAGCGCAGCGACAGCCTCTCCCCCACATAAACCTGCACGCCAGAGCTCTGACTCACAAGCGACGCGCCACAGCCCTGG
>NC_085931.1:2652125-2659625 GCF_028885625.2 Pongo pygmaeus | reverse complement strand
TCGCTTGAACACGGCAGGTGGAGGTTGCGGTGAGCCGAGATGGTGCCACTGCACTCCAGCGTGGGCACCAAGAGTGAAACTCCGTCCCAAGGAAAAAAAAAATGAAGTGCTGTATTCTGTTATTTCTGCTTCCTGCCCTGAGAAGAACATAGTACAACTGTTGCCTGCCAGCCTGCCTGCCTGCCTGCCTGCCTGCCTGCCTGCCTGCCTGCCTGCCTGCCTCCCTGCCTGCCTGCCTGTGACAGGGCCTCACTCTGTCTTTCGCCCAGACTGGAGCACAGTGACAGCATTATGGCTCGCTCACTGCAGCCTCAACCTCCCCAGGGTTAGGCGATTCCTCAAGGGATCCTACGGCCTCGGCCTCCCAAAGCGTCGGGGTTACAGGCGTGAGCCACCAGCACCCGGCCTGAGTTAATACGTCTGGTCTCACTACGTCCTCACCACACACCCATGAAGAACTCAAGTCAAGAGAGAGTCAGCAAGAGACTCTCAGCATTCTCTCCTGAAAGCACGAGTGTCCCGAGCGCCTGTGGTTTCAGGTGGCCGCGCGTAGAGGAGAGATCGCCAGTGTTTCCAGAGAGGTGCGAGCCACAGTCATTCGAGGGCATCCGAGCACGAGATGGGGTTTCTGACAGCGACTTAAGGGCCAGGAAGGGCCAGAATCTGCCGAGGCCCGTGTTCCAGGGTGGGGCCGATGGAACCCAAGGTAGAGGGAGTCAGCGGTCCGCACGGAGAGAGCTCCAGCCCTAGGCCCCGCTGTGCAGACCGAATCAGAAGGAAGGGAGTCCTTCGTCCTACATGCCACATCCCTCACATCCCCCCACTGAACTTGGGAGCGGATCCGTGTTCCAAACACGAGGTGACTCTCGGTTTGCAATGGATCACAAGGGGCCGGGCTTTCCAGAGTCGGCAGGATAGAGAAGTCATTCGGGCTCGGCCTCCCCCATCCCCCGGGAACGGTCCCGCTGGTGACTTCAAACGAGCCGGGGCTGGCCTGGCCGGGCCATAGCCGCTACGGGAGTGGGGTGGCGGTGGGGTGCGGGCGGTGTGGGGTGGGGGGATGCCTGAGGCACTGCAGAAAGTGGGCCTGAGCCTCGAGGATGACGGTGCTGCAGGAACCCGTCCAGGCTGCTCTATGGCAAGCACTAAAACCGCTGCGCTTACCGAGACGCGGTTTTCCTCGCAGAACGCCTTTATGCAGAAGTACACTCAGAAGAAGCCTTGTTTTCACTGGTGACCTGTCCTTACCCCTCAGGAAAGGCCTATAAAGCATATAGACTCTGGAAAGGACACAGTGGGACTGCACCGCCATGCAAATACCGGCTTGCAAAATGTTGCGTGGATCTCAGCAAGCTTGCAGAAGGGGAACACATCTTATCGGGTGGAGTGTTTCCTAAGCAGAAAAGCCATGACGATATTTTTACTGAGTCTGGTGATTCAGCTCGCTTTACTCTCTCATTGCCGGGACACGCATATCGCAAGACAGATCGGCTTGCCAAAGGATCAGAATGTGACCAACAGGGCCTTAGTTGAAATCCTTTCCTCTGGTGTCCCTTTGAATCATTATGTGAAGTAGGTGGAAAAGCAAGATCCTGACCAAACACTTCCATTCACATCTTTACAGAACTTTGGCAACTGTCTGTCCAAGTGTTGCCCCACACAAGTACCTCGTCCTAGCTTATGTCACAGACAGCCTGAGACCGTTCTTACGGAAACACCCCAGGACACCATTGAATTAAACAGATTGAGTTTAGAATCTTCCAATTCAAAGTACTCCTTGAATACAGATTCCCCAGTGTCTTCTATGGATTCAGCTGTCATTTCACCTGATACTGTCCCACTGGGAACGGGAACTTCCATGTGATCTAAACAGGTGCAAAATGAACCAAACACCGGTCGAAGTTTATTAGGAGGGCCAGCAGCTGTTGGTCCATTCACCCCAAGTGTTGGGACTTTGCCAGTAGAAACCTCGAGTCCCGGAGATGGATCCTATTTACAAAACTACACCGCTTTGAGACACCTTCTGTAATTGACGTGCCACCCACCGGAGCCCCTTCAAAAAAGTCTGTTGCCAGAATCGGCCAAACCGGAACACAGTCTGTCTTCTCGCAGAGGGGAATCAGCCGAAAGGTCACTCCAATTCTTGCAAAAACACAAAGTTCTGGTCCACAAACGAGTGGAACGCCTCAGGTGTTGAGCCCCACTATGGCGTCTCCCCCAAATGCACGACCTCAAAGAAATTCGCGACTCTTGATTAGTGACAGCTCCACAACCAAGGATAATAGGAAAAAATTTAAAATGAAGTTTCCACCTGAAATCCCAAGCAGAAAAACAAAAAGTAGAACTAATAAAGGAGGTACACCACAACCTAACATAAACGATAGCCTGGAAATGACAAAACTGGACTCTTCCATCGTTTCAGAAGAGAAAAGAGCCGCAATCACACCTCAGATTCAGGCTTTTCATCTACAAAAAGCAGCAGCAGAAGGCTTGATGAGCCTTCTTCGTGAAAGGGGGAAAGGTTATTTAGCTTTGTGTTCTTACCACCGCAAAGAAGCTATCCATATTTTGAGCCATCTACCTTCTCACCACTAGAATACCGGTTGGGTACTGCGCCAAATTGGAAGGGCCCGTTTTCAACTTTCAGAGTCCGTGCGACCTGAAAGAATATTCTCAGAGGTTAGAAGGAGGGAGAATTATAGAGTGGAAGGCATGGAGATCTACACTACAACACTTTGGCATCCTCCAAAAGATGTTGCTCTTTCAGTTCTGTCGAAAGACTTCACAGACATGGATAAAAGTTCTCCAGCCAGAGGCCTGGTGTGCTGCAGGGACCCGTTGCAGTCTGCAACGGGAACAGGATATTGCCATTAAATTCTTCCAGAGAACTATCGAAGTGGATCCAAATGATGCTTACGCCTATACCGTCTTAGGGCGTGAGTGTGTCTTCACTGAAGAATTGGACAAAGCCTTAGCTTGATTTGGAAATGCTATCAGAGTCAGTCCTAGACATTGCAATGCATGGTAAGTGGTCAGGAAGCATAAAGACAACAATACCGGTTGGGTACTGCGCCAAATTGGAAGGGCCCGTTTTAAACTTTCAGAGTCCATGCGACCTGAAAGAATATTCTCAGAGGTTAGAAGGAGGGAGAATTATAGAGTCGAAGGCATGGAGATCTACACTACAACACTTTGGCATCCTCCGAAAGATGTTGCTCTTTCAGTTCTGTCAAAAGACTTCACAGACATGGATAAAAGTTCTCCAGCCAGAGGCCTGGTGTGCTGCAGGGACCCGTTGCAGTCTGCAACGGGAACAGGATATTGCCATTAAATTCTTCCAGAGAACTATCGAGGTGGATCCAAATGATGCTTACGCCTATACCGTCTTAGGGCGTGAGTGTGTCTTCACTGAAGAATTGGACAAAGCCTTAGCTTGATTTGGAAATGCTATCAGAGTCAGTCCTAGACATTGCAATGCACGGTGAGTGGTCAGGAAGCGTAAAGACAAAGTCTTACGGATGGTGCCGGTACTCGCTAATTTTTCTTGTTAGATAGCTCTTTATTGTCATGAATTTGGTGACGAATACTTAGGGATGGTACACGCTGGTCAATAACTTCTAACTAAGATGCTTTCTTATGAAATGTATGTCTTGAACAAACTCTTAAATGAACTCATGATAATAGAATACCAGATCCTGATACTCAACAGTTTCTGTCTTCTACCAGACTTTTGCAGATACCGTAGTTGTCTTTAGGGTGTGTGTGTGTGTGTGTGTGTGTGTGTGTGTGTGTGTGTGTGTGTGTGTGTGTGTGTGTGTGTGTGTGTGTGTGTGCGTGTGTGTGTGTTTCTTTAGTTTTGTTACTTGATTTGTTACTTTTTGTTCGAGCACCGCAGCGGTGATGGGGACAAAAAGGGCTTGGGAGATTGGAAAGGAATAGCATCATTCACTTATTGGATAATAGAAAAAAATATGGACACGATTCACTAGCTGCTGCTTTGTGACAGTGTTCCAGTCTCTGGCGTTACTATGAAGAACTGAACGTCCCCTTCTTTTATTCAGCGGTCTCTCTGTTTCACTGTTCTGTGCTCGTGTGTCAGTAGACACACAGGAAATGTCTACCTGGGTCGTATGGTTATCAACTGAATAAGATATGAAAAAGCGTGGTCCTACTTCCGCCTCAACACCATACTGACTGTTGACATTTATTGTATTTTTCTGGGCTGACTTAATAGTTAAAACCTCAAGAGAAGGCCGGGCGCGGTGGCTCACGCCTGTCATCCCGGCACTCTGGGAGGCCGAGGCGGGCGGGTCACAAGGTCAAGGGATCGAGACCATCCCGGCCAACATGGTGAAACCCCGCCTCTATTAAAAGTAGAAAAATTAGCTGGGCGTGGTGGTGGGCGCCTGTGGTCCCAGCTACTCGGGAGGCTGAGGCGGGAGAATCTCTTGAACCCGGAGAGGTGGAGGTTGCAGTGAGCCGAGATCACGCCATTGCGCTCCACGCTGGGCGACAGAGCGAGACGCCCTCTCAAGAAAAGAAAATAAAAAAAATAAATAAATACACAAATGAATATCAAGAGAAAGTATAATTCTGAAGTCATAAGCCTGTGGTCGTTTTCTTGTCAGATACAGTTATCTTTGGGGTGGGTTAATTGTTACAGCAGTGGAGTTTTTTCATTGGATTTGCTTCTGAATCTGAAGCATTAGATTACTAAAACATTTTTTGATTTGTGACTATGTTGTTTAGTGGGTGATATCTCATTCTGCTGTAGTAGTTACATCTCCTGAAAGATGGCCAAAAACATAATAGTGCTAGCTATCGCTGACCAATGTAACGATCAACTTGCCGATACTGCCTTCTCTTCCGACGGCCGTGTTCTCCGTGACATTTTAAGAACTCAGTTCTTCATGAGACTTGTGTTGTTTTTTGATTTTTTCCCAAGTCTGGTTGATCCTTGTGTCGTTTGCTTTTTAAATGTGTATCGTCCGTTCAGCTATTTCGCAGGAGTCGCATTCTTAAAAAAACTTAACCGTATCAAAAATTGTGTTTAAAGGAGGATTATTCAGATCGGCAAGCTTTTACTAGGAAGAGTTTAAATGCTGACATATTTAGGTAGCTCTCAATACTGAGCCACTTTATTCTAACTACAAAATAGATAGCCGTTCTTTTGTTTTCACTTTGACTATCACTAGCACGGTGTTTAATACCTTTTCTTCATCTCTAACACAATGATAATGATATAGGAAGCCACTCAAATCAAGCAGATATGTTGTGCTTTTAAGAAAAAAAAAAAAAAAAAAGTCTTTCTGTGGCACAGAACGAGGAGGTGTGGCTGGAATCTAGAATCTGCAGTGAAAACCAATGAAAGAGGGCGAAACCCCGTGTCTACTAAAAAGAAAAAAATGAGCCGGCCACGGTGGCAGTCTCTCTGGTTCAAGTGCAGGAGAATGACTGGAACCCAGGAGGCAGAGGTTGCCGTGAGCTGAGATCACGCCACTGCACTCCAGCATGGGGGACAGAGCAAGACTCCATCTCAGAAACAAACAAACACACAAAGCCAATAAAGGTGTTTCATTCAACCCGTCAGGCTCAGGTCTCTCGAACAGGATACATCCGGCCCCCGGAGGAAACGTCGAGGGGTGGGGTGGAATCTATTTTGTGGCCTCAAGGGAGGGTGTGAGAGGTAGTCCCGCTGCAGGCAAGCGGTGATGGCCTAAGGAAGCCCCTCCGCCCAAGAAGCGATATTCATTTCGAGCCTGTCAGCCACCCGAGAGGGAGACTCGGGCTCTCTGCAGACCCCGCAACCCCCACCCCAGCCCCACCCCCACCCCCACCCCCCCACCTCGTGAAATGGGCTCTCGCTCCGTCAGGCTCTGTTCACACCGTGTGGTTTTGTAACCTCCAGCGTGTGTGCGTGGGTTGCTTGGTGGGGTGGGGCCGGCTGTGGACAGAGGAGGGGATAAAGCGGCGGTGTCCCGTGGGTGCCCGGGACTTGGGATGTGGGACGTGGGACGTGGGTGGGGTGGCCAGAGCCTAGGGAACTCATCGCCTGTCAGGACGTCTCCCCTCCTAGTCCCCTCTCTGACCTACGCTCCACGTCTTCGCAGTTCAGTGGGGACCTTGTGGGTGGAGTCACCATCCCTTTGGACTGTAGCCGATGAAGGCCGGGCTCCTAAGAGTCTCCCCGGAGTCGGGGCCTTGGCCAGGCTCACAAGGATGCTGACGGTGACGGTTGGTGACGGTGATGTACGTTGGAGGCCTCGGGCCGACGCAGAGGTATCCATTTGACCTCGGTGGGACAGGCCAGCTTTGCGGAGTCCCGTGCGTCCTTCCAGAGACTCATCCAGCGCCAGCAAGCATGGTCCCGAGGGTCCCAGCTCCCAGCAGAGACACTTTTGTTCACACAGGATCCCGGACAGGGAAGTTCTCAGCAGGCCTTAGGCCTCCTAGCCAAAAAGCCAAAACCACTTCTGGGATTTTTTTCAAAGAGCCAGTGGTTCCACAAGGGGCCGTGGGTACTTGTGGAAATGGAGAGAAGTGTTTGCGGATACATATTTGAGACCCAACGGGCAGGGCTCGGTCACAGGTCACGCAGGACACGGGCAGATGCACATTGAGAAAACCATCCCAGCATCCTAGGTGAACAGAGGTACGATTTTTCGAGACAGTCGAGGGAGAAGCAACCCCAGATTTGAGGGTTGGATCTTTATTCATATGTAGTACCTATGAGGTATCCAAGTCCAGAAATCAACTCGCCAGTTCTGTACAGCATTCTGTAGGGAGAGGAAATCTGGGATGTCAGAAGTTAAGAATTCAGGCCTTGGTAATGGATTAGATTAGATGTGCTTGAGCTTATTTTGCAAAAAAAAAAAAAAAAAAAAAAAAAAAAAAAAAGAGAGGGCGGGAGATAGCGAGAGCCAGAGACCGAGACAGAGAGAGAGAGAGAGACAGAGACAGAGACAGAGACAGAGAGAGACAGATGGAGAGCGACAACGATACAGAAAGAGAGAAAGACAAAAAGAGAGAGAGACAGATAAAGAGACAGACAGAGAAAGACAGAGATGGACAGAGACAGAGAGAGAAACAGAAAGAGAGAAACAGAGACAGGAAGGGAGAGAGACAGCCAGACAGCCAGACAGAGAGAGAGAGAGAGACAGAGACAGAGAGAGACAGACGGAGAGAGACAACGATACAGAAAGAGAGAAAGACAGAAAGAGAGAGAGACAGATAAAGAGACAGACAGAGAAAGACAGAGATGGACAGAGACAGAGAGAAACAGAAAGAGAGAGAAACAGAGACAGGAAGGGAGAGAGACAGAGAGAGACAGACAGACAGGCAGAGAAAGAGAGTAAGAGTTAGACAGAAGGCAGACACACACACACACAGAGACAGAGACAGACAGAGAGACAGAGAGAAAGAAAGAGACAGAGAGAGAGAGAGAAAGACAGACAGACAGAGAGAAACAGAGAGAAAGACAGACAGACAGAGAGAAACAGA
>NC_085931.1:2639625-2644625 GCF_028885625.2 Pongo pygmaeus | reverse complement strand
ATTTAGCCGACGGTTGTTTTCATCTTTGGTGGTGGTGGTGGTGAAATAGGCATGACACTAAATGGACCCTTAGGACGCTCCCCTCCGTCCCCACCCCGCACCCCCTCCCCGCCCACACCCCCTCATTCCCGCACGCCCTCCTCCAACGCAAGAAAGGAAGAAAGACAGAAATGAAAGTAAGAGGTGAGCCTGCAAGGTGGCGGAGGCTGGGGATCTCAAAGGGTGAGCAAGCGATGGGGGCCCGGGGATGTCTCGGCCGAGGTATCCAAAATAGGGGACCCACTTTCCAGCCCCAGCACACCCAGGAATCCTCAGCCGCAGCCAGCCTCTGGGTGGGGTTGCGCCTGTCAAAGCTTCTAAATGGAGAGAAGCCCAAGGCTATGGAAGGCATCAGCTCCAACTCCAGGAAGGGAATAGGGCTCTGTGCATATGAATGGGGCTTCAGAAGGCGGTGCCGCGGCTTCCAAAGCGATGCGCCTCGCCTCTCCTCGCCCAGAGCGAGACTCCGTCTGAAAAGAAATACACAAATCAATACTAAAAGAATTCATCCATCCATAAAGAAAGAAAGAAAGAAAGAAAGAAAGAAAGAAAGGAAGGAAGGAAGGAAGAAAGAAAGAAAGAAAGAAAGAAAGAAAGAAAGAAAGAAAGAAAGAAAGAAAGAAAGAAAGAAAGAAAAGAAAAGAAAGAAAGAAAGAAAGAATCAGTCCAGCGGTCGTGGTCGTGAATCACTCCCCGGAGTCCAGGCGCAGTGGCTCACGCCCGTCACGCCAGCACTCTGAGACGCCGGGTCAGGAGGGTGGCAACAAAACGAGGAGACCCCGTCCGTGGAAAAACATTGAAAAATGAAGGCCGGGCGCGGTGGCTCACGCCCGTCATCCCAGCACTTCGGGAGGCCGGGAAGGGCGGATCGATCACCCGAGGTCGGGAGTTCGAGTCCAGCCCGAGCCACACGGAGAAGCCCCGCCTCCACTAAAAATACCACATCAGCCAGACGTGGCGGCGCCCGCCCGCCATCCCAGCTACTCGGGAGGCCGACGCGGGAGAATCGCTCGAACCCGGGAGGCAGAGGTTGCGGCGAGCCAAGATCGCGCCACCGCACCGCAGTCTAGGCAACCAGAGCGAAACTCTGTCTCGGGGTGGGGGGAAAAAAAAAAACGGTCCGGGGACAGTGGCGCGTGCCCGTGGTCCCGGGTACCGTACTCTGGAGGCTGAGGCGGAAGGATCGCTCGAGTGCAGGAACGTCCACGCTGCAGTGAGGGAGCTACGACGGCACCACTGCCGGGGTGACAGAGTGAGATGCCGTCTCTAAATCAAGCAGTCCATCAGATCACCGGGAGGCGCTCCCCGTGTCTCACTTTCAAAGGGTGTCTCTTTAGGCCAAGCATGCACGGTGCCTCACGCCAGTCATCCCAGCACTTTGGGAGGCCGAGGCGGGAGGAAAGAAGGAAGGGAGGAAGGGAGTAAGGGAGGAAAGAAGAAAGGCAGGAAGGCAGTAAGGCATGAAAGAAAGAGGGGAAGAAGGAAAGTAAAAAGAAGAAAGAAAGAAAGAAGAAAAGAGAAGAAAAAAGAAGAAAAGAGAAGGGAAGAAAAGAAAGGAAAACGGGGAGGGGGCCTATGTCCTCGACCGGTGACCGCCCAGGTTACAGCGGGTCACGGCCGACCGACCGAAGCCTCGACCCGCGGGGCCTCAAGCGATCTTCTCCTCATCGCAGCCTCTCAGCCGCGACGACAGGCGGCCATCACCAGGCACAAGTCACCTTCTAATAATATTACGATTCTATCGAGACAGGGTCTCGCTGCGTCATCCAGGCCGGATCGCCGTGGCACGATCTCAGCTCATCGCAACCTCGGCCTCCCCGGTCGGAGCCACTCGCCCGCCCCAGTCTCCCGAGCAGTCGTGATCCCAAGCCCAGGCCACCAGGCCCGGCTCACCGTTCTATTTTTCAGAGAGACGGGGTTTCGCCGCGTCGGCCAGCGCGGTCGGTCTGGAACTCCCGGCCTGAAGCGATCCAGCCGCCTCGGCCTCCCAAAGTGCCGGAGTGACAGGCGTGAGCTACCGTGCCCGGCCCAGACCGTCTCGTTCATACATCATAGAGAAGGGGTTTCGTCAGCCGACGGGTGGAGGGCGGGGTGAGTTTCACTCAGCCTGCGTACCGGGGAAAGGGTAAGTGAGTGTGCTTTGTGAACTAGATACGGAAATCGTGTGTGTGTGTGTGACAGAGAGAGAGAGAGAGAGAGAGAGAGAGAGAGAGAGAGAGAGAGAGAGAGAGACCGACGAATCCCACCATGAGGACCCGGAAACGGTGTCCGATTTGGGTCCCCGTGTAGTCACCTCTCTGTGTGTAGGTGACTGAGGATTCCACAAATGAAGGTCAGCAGTATCTATGGAGCTGTTTCTCCCTCTCATGCGTCTCATCCGTGTGGTGGAGAAAGGGGAGAAAAGTGGTCGTGACGGGAAGTCGTCTTCACGCCCGAGGAAGCCGAAGGCAGGCCGAGGGGAAGGAGGGCATCCCACGTGACAGCTCCACCCCCGCGCACCCTTTCCAACGCCGGGGCCGCCGGTCCACCCTGTACGACAACCCACCCCCAAGAACAGCACGGTCCGGAGCGGTCCAGTCTCATCCCATCCGGCCAACCCGGGGCATCCGGCGGAAGTGTTCGCCGGAGGGTCGGAAAGCAGCGTCCACGCGGTTCCCCCGGGGTCTCCCGGCAAAGGCCAGCCGGGGGAGGGTAGCGGGACGTGACGGGGGCTGGGGGCACGCGCCTCAGAGCTCCCCGGAAGGCGGCAGGTAGCCGGCGGGGGACGCCGAGCCAGAGACGTCCGGCGGGATCTAGATCCGGAAGCCGCGTCGGTCCTCTCCCACAGCTCTCCTAGGGAAAATGCCACGGCGGCGGCGGCGGGAGCCTCGGCCGGGGGAGAAGCGGGGACAAGGGGGAGAGGGAAGGAGGCCCTCGGGAGGATTCAGCCACGAAAACCCACTCAGCCAAGCTCCCTCCGTCTCTCGGGGTCCAAGGGACACCCCGGGAGACGGCAAGAGACACGTTCACTCCGTGCTTTTCACCTCCGTCTTTTATTTTTTTCATCTTTTCCATTTTACAAGAGGTGCGCATCTCAACAACCAGACGGTGGGTGTGAGGGGAGAAGCGTCAAGGGCAGGAGTTGGAGACCAGCGTGAGCAACTGAGCAACACAAGTAGGAGAGCCCAGCTGAAAGAGATGAAAAAGGAGGAGGAGGAGGAGGACGAGGACGAGGAGGACGAGGAGGACAGGGGGAGTGGGTGGGGGGAGGAGAAGGAAAGAAAAGAAAAGAAAAAAAGAAAAAGAAAAGCAACCACCAAGAAAGTTAAAATCGTCCAACGGTCGGAAGCTCAAGACCAGGCTGACCAAGACGGAGAAACCCCATCTGTACTAAAAATATAAAAGTCAGCCGGGCACGATGGCGCTTCCCCGTCATTCCAGCTCCTCGGGAAGGCCAAGGCAGGAGGATCACTCGAACCCGGGAGGCGGAGGTCGCAGCGAGCCGAGATCACGCCATCGTAGTCCACCCTGGGCGACAAGAGTGAAACTCCGTCTGGAGGGGGAGGGGGAGGGGGAGGGGGAGGGGGAGGGGGAGGGGGAGGGGGAGGGGGAGGGGGAGGGGGAGGGGAGAGATCGGTGAGACGCGTCTCAAAATTTTATCTGTTCGCATTCCGCGTGCGTAAAACGGAAAGAACCGACCCACGAGAAATACGACCAGAGCGTACCGTGCCCACGCGTGTCATCCCAGCACTCCGGGAGGCCGACGTGGAAGGATGGCCGGAGCGTAGACGTTTGAGATCACCTCGACGTGTGAGACGACACCTGCAATAATAATAATCATAGAAGTTTAAAAAGCGATCACGTGTGCCCAGAGCGTGGACAACAAAGCGAGAGCACACCCGTACTAAGAAGAAGACGATTGACAGACAGGCAGGCAAGCAGGCAGGCAGGCAGGCAGGCAACTATAGAATGAGCCAGGTGCAGCGTCTCACGCCTGTCACAGCAGCAGCGCGGGCGGCCGAGGCAGGCAGGCGGATCGCTCGAGAACAGGAGTCCGAGACCAGCCCGGGCCACACGACAGAACCCCAGACCCCATCTCACTCACATCCACACATACACAGATACCTGCCTCCCTACCTACGGAAAACGTGAGACATGAGAAAGAACATAAAAGTCACCCGGTGTGGTGGTGCACACCCGTAGTCCCAGGGAACGGGGACGGGAGGGATGAGACGCGGGACGGCCGCTCGGTCGAAATCGTCGAGGCTGGGGTGATCCCGGGCGACAGAGGCAGAGGAAGACCCCGCCGGGAAGGCAGGGAAGGCAGGAAACCAATGAAACAAGCAAGCAAACGATGAACATGACAACGACCTAGAATAACCCATGAGAATAAAGAAGCAAATAAGAGGGTACGAATAAAGCTAAAAGGTAAGGTAATGAAGATGACAATCCACCGTTTTCTCTCCAGCCCAGCCCAGCCCAGGTGGAGTGGAGGCGCGCGATCACAGCCCACGTTCGCCTCTGCCTCCCGGGCTTAAGAGATCCCTGTAGTCCCATCCCAGCTACTTGGGAGCCTGAGGTCACCAGAGCCCAGAGTGAGAAGATCAGGCAGGCCCCAAAAGAAAAGAAAATAAATACACGAACATTGTTAATCCATAATAAACGAAGGATATACATATACAGGTCTATGTAAATGACATGGGTTTTTACGTCATACACGTTCATCCATTAAAATTAACATCTATCCTATACACATGTATGAATGATGGAAATGTCTAGTTTTATCACTAGATATTTTCGTCGGTGTAGGTACGTGTCCGTGTGTCCATATCTACGTATCTATCTATCTAGATAGATATACGTATGCTCACACACAGCAGCGTGCAGAAAAGAAGATTGAAAACAAGAAGGAATCGGCCGGGCGCGGTGGCCGACACCCGTACTCCCGGCACGTTTTGGGAGGCCGAGGCGGGGGAGGGGGA
>NC_085931.1:2612125-2627125 GCF_028885625.2 Pongo pygmaeus | reverse complement strand
GCTCCGCCCCGCCCCGCGGGGCGGCCCCGACGTTCGGGCGGCGAGCGAGAGGCGGACCGCGGTGCCCGGCCCGGGGACAGTCGCGCCGTGCGGCCGCAGCGCCCGCGCGCCGGTCGGGTCGAGGGCCCGGGGCCCGGCCGAAGCCCGGCTCCGGGCCCCCGCCCAGGCGGGCGCGGGAGCAGGGGTGGCACACGCCACACGACGGCCGAGGGAGGGCGACCGAAGCCGGCCGGCGCGCCCGCCCCCGCCCGGGACGAGGGACCGCGACCGGGGCCGAGGCCCCGGCCCGGGCCCCCCCCCCGACCCGGGGAAAGGGGCGAGCGACCGGCGAGGCGGAGGTCGACCCGCGCCACACGTCGCACCGACGCCTGTCCGGGAGGGACCACCGGGCCGCGCTCGGGCGCACGCGCGCGCCGAACGGGGCAACGCCACGCGGGGAGGACGGGCTCTCCCCGACGCCGACGCCCGGGACGGACGCCTCGGGGAAGGGCCGCGGCAGGCCCGGGAAGCGAGGCGCACCCGGGGGCGCGCCGAACCGATTCGGAAGACCGGGCCGGGAGAAGAGGACGAGACCCCGGGCGAGGCCGAGGCGAAGGAGAAGGCTCGAGAAAGGCGGCCGGCGGGGAAGGGGACGCCGCGGGACCCCTCGGGCGCAGCCGACCGCGGCCGGGACACACGCGGGGGGTCTCACCGCCCGCAGCCTCCGAGCGCGAAGGCGGCCCCCGCGCGGCACCCGGAGCGGCCGACTCGACCTTCGGCGATCCGCGCGGCTCCCCCACACCGCCGCCGCAGTCGCGGCCAGCCCCCCGGAACCCTCTCTCTCCCGCACGCGCCACAGGCCGACCCCTAAAGAAAACCCCTCTCCGGGAGCCCACCGGGGCCCAACGCCGGGGGGGCCGCCGACCCCGTCCCGAAGGCGCACGCCGGGGGACGGAGACACCGGGCCGACCAGCGGCCGGCGGCGGCGCCCCCCGAGGCGGTGCCGGATTCGGTCCCAGACGAGGCCACCACCGACGTCGAGCCGGCGAGCCGCTCGGGGAGGGGAGAGGATCGGCGGGCGGCGGGCGGGGAAGGGGGGCACAGGGAGCCAAGGACCGGGGAACGCGAGGGCGAGGGCACCCGGGAGCCCGCAGAGCGGCGGCTCGGCGGGAGAAACCTCGGGCACGGCCGGGCCACCAGGAAAACACGGCCGCGGGATCCCACCGCCACCGACACGAGGGCGGTCCCGCGGCGCCCCGCCTGGGACGCCGGACGGCCCTCGGCACCCACCGAGACCCGCCTCACGAGCCCCGGGTCCCGCCACCGGGGGCCCCGAAGCGACCACAGCCACCAACCCGACGCCAGGGCCGCATCGCTCGTCATTCTCGTCCAGCCTCCGACCCGGTCCCGCTCCGGGAGACCGGCACGTCCCCAGCGTGGGACGCTTTTCCCGGGGCCAGGCGGCCCAACCCCGCGCCCACGCGCACGCGGTCGTCGGCACCGCTCGCGACTCGGCACGGGAGCGGGCGGAGAGCCGACTCGCGGCCGAGGTGGGGGTCACGCGCCGGACGGAAGGCCGCGCGCACCCACCGCTCGCGGCGGCCGCGTCCCAACCCGCTGGGACGCCGGGCCCGGCCCGGCGGGATCCTCCCCCGACTCGGAAGGGGGAGGCGCGGGCCACACAGCAGGCGACGAGCCGCGCTCGGCCACCACCGCGGTGGCCGGCGGAACCCTCGCTCTCCCCACCCTCAACCCGTCGAGGGGGAAGCGGAGGAGGGTCCTCTGCGCGCGAGTCGCTACGACAGCGCTACCATAAGGCAGAAGGAGACAGAGGCGGCAGGCCGGGAGATCCGGCACCCCAAGGCACACCTCTCTCAGATCGCTAGAGAAGGCTTTCTCACCGAGGGTGGGTCACACTCCCCACCCGCCAGTCGCCCCTCGTCGGGCCCGCAGAGGCGCTCGGGGACGCCCGGGGAAGGGAGGGGGCCTGCGGTACGAGGAGAAGCGCGCCTGCGGCGACCTCGAGCGTTCGCGGTCAGGGCGGGGGGCCCGGCAGGCTCACAAGGCCCCCCCGTCCACCCGCCTCCTGCGTCGCTTCCGAGGCAAAGCCACGCACGCGACCGGTCGGAGGCAGAACGGCAGCCCCTCGGCGGCCGGCCGGCGCACGCGTCACCGGCCCGCGCCCGCCGCGATCGCTCACACGGCCCTCGCGCACCCGCCAGAGGGGAGCACGGGACGTGCGCTCGCCGGACCCGGCGGCGCCCTTCCCCGCGCGGGAGGGGCGCGCATCTCATCTCACTCGACCGCCTCGAACCCCACGCCGACGGGCTCCCCTCGGGACCCACGCGCGGACACCGGAGGAGGGGACGCCGGGGGTGGGAGGGACACACCACCGCTCGGCCTCGGGCACCTGAGGGACGACCCGGAGCGCTCCAGGAGCACCGCAAAGGCCCGGGCGGAGCCAACGCTCGCGCGAAACCCCCGAGAGGGCAGCACGACGGGCCGGCGGGACGGCACCCCCACCGCCGCGGAGGGGGCCCGCCCGCAAGTCGACGACCGCGGGAGGCGAGAGCGAGGGGTGCCCGCCGCGTCAGAGGACCCCGCCGACCCACCCCGCGAAGCGGAGAGCGGGGACGGGACAGCCAGGTCAGGCCGGGTTCCGCACCCCACGCCTTCCCAACGCACCACCGGCAGGCGGACGGAGGAGAGGCAAGGGGCCCCCGCGGGCGGGGCGAGAAGAACGGTCCCATTCGCCACGAATGTCCGCCCCTCGCCCGTCGCGGCTTGGATCCGGCCCGGGAGAGCGTGACGTCACCACATCGATCACGGAACAGCCCCCGGGAGCGGGGGGTCGGCCAGCCGGCCGGCGAGCGAGCCGATCGGCCCCGGCCGTCCCCCGCTCCGGGGAAGGGGCGGCGGACAACCCAGCGGAGACGAGGACGCCTGACACGCACGGCACAGGGCCGACGGGGGTGGGGTTGTCACCGCCGCCCCGGGTGCCCGCGGCGGAGAGCGCACGGGGGCAGGGTAGCCCTCGCCGCCTTCCCCGCCGCCCCCGGGTGGGTCAGAGACCCGGACCCGGGCCGGCACCGGGAGTCGGGACGCTCGGACGCGCGAGAGAGCAGCAGGCCCGCGGGCCCCAGCAGCAGGCGGCTCGAGCGGGAGCAGGGCCGGCTAGCCGGGTCAGCGGTGGGCCAGAGTCCCGCACGCATCCGGAGGCCCAACCTCTCCAGCGACACAGGTCGCCAGAGGAGAGCGTGTCAGCAATAACCCGGTGGCCCAAAATGCCGACTCGGAGCGAAAGATATATCTCCCCCGGGGGCAGGAGGCCCGATCGCCGACCACGCCGCCGGCCCAGGACACCCACGACACGGACATCTGTCCCCAAAATCGCCACCATCGCAGCCAGACACGGAGCACCCGGGGCCCCCTGGTCGACCCCAGGACACACGCGGGAGCGGCGCCGGGCCAGGGAGGCCCTCCCGGCCGCCCGTGCCACACGCACGGGCCGGCCCGTGTCTCCAGAGCGAGGCCCGGAAGCAGTTTCGGCCGGCCCCCCGTGCGATCGGGACACACGAGGGACCGAAGGCCGGCCAGGTGTGACCTCCCGGGCCGCACGAGGGCTCGGGGAGCGCTCTCCGACTCCGCACGGGGACTCGCCAAAAAGGATCACGGCGGAGGGACCGCGGCCCGGCCCGGGGACCGCTCCCCGGCACCCGGGGGACGGGGGCAGGACGGTCCCCGGCTCCCCACGGGGACCCGGAAACACATTCGGCCGCCGCCTCAGACGGCCAGGACGCGCGCGGGCCCGCGACCGAGCCGGGAAGGGCGTCCCCGGCCTCCCGCGCCACGCGCGGTGGGTCCCCGCGGGTCGCGGCTCGGGCCTCGGGAGCTGCGGCGCGCTGGTCGACCGGCCCGGGCGGCCCCACGGCCCGGCTCGGGCCCAGAAGCGCAGCGACAGCCTCTCCCCCACATAAACCTGCACGCCAGAGCTCTGACTCACAAGCGACGCGCCACAGCCCTGGCGCCACCGGGCCAGCCGGGCTGACGACCGCGGGCTTTCCGGAGCTCTGCCTGGCTCACAGCGGGGACGGTCCCCTCCCTCGGCAGCTGCCACCGCAGCTCCGGAAGCCAAGAGCACGATCTAACAGCGGCCGCCAGATGGAGCCCGACGACCGTCGCGAACGTCAGCGAGACCGATCCGGACGGCTGGCAGGGCGGCCCGTGGACCGCCAAAGCGAAACCGTGAGTCGAGAAGCCCTTCCCGAGGCCGAAAACGCAGCCCCTCTCCCCCAACCCCACAGAAACGCCTCCCCAAAACGTGTCCCCGCATCGACCGCGACAGAGTCAGAAGACAACCCACGGCGTCTGGGTGTTTGGAGATGCATCTCGGAGGGAGGGAGGGAGGGAGGGAGGAGGGAGGGAGGGAGAAAGAACCCACAAGGAAGGACTCGGTCGCGGGTCGCTGCGGACACAGGGAGAGGCAGAATGCCTAGGCTCTTCCAGAATCCACACAGAGACAGACAGAGGGAGAGAAAGACGGAGGGAGGGAGAGAATGGAGAAAAGAGACAGATGGTGAAAGGGAAGGAGGGAGGGAAGGGAGCAGGGAGGGAGGGAGGGAGGGAGAGAGGGAGGGAGGGAGGGAGGGAGGAAGAAAGTGGAGAAAAGAGAGACCATCTAAAAAACAGAGATACGGAAAGAAAACTTCTTAAACGTTCCATTTTTTCAAAGACAGGTGGAGAGGAAAGAAACACGAAAAGGAGAGAAAGAAGGAGGAAAGAAACGAAGGAAAGAGGGGAAAAGAAACAGAGAGGAAAGAAAAATGAAGGAAAGACAGGGAACGAAAGAGAAATAAGACACGAAGGAAAAAAGAACAGAAAGAGAGAGAGAAGGAAAGGAAGAGAGGAAGAAACACGTAAAGGAGGAAAGAGAGGAAGAAAGGAAGGAAGAAACACATCAAGGAGAGAAAGGAAGGAAGAATCACATCAAGGAGAGAAAGAAAGAAAACGGATAAATATGCCCGTTTATCTATAAATACAAATACAACACTCTTCACACATAAGCATAGGCGTATTCATCTACCATCGTTTCTTCACGTAGCAACGTATATTTATATTTCGTAAATTTATAGAAGCGTATCTCTACACACGTGCTTTGCATAAGTGTACTTCTATACAATAAATACATCTGTCGCGTAGAAATGTACTTATCCGTACGTCCACGTAAACATCTATAGTTATATACAAACGTATGAAAACGCTTATATTTCTAAATAAAAGTGAGTACATAGAAACGAAACAAATAAAACATACGACGAACCGAGTCCACAGGCAGGGCGCGGTGGCTCACGCCTGTCATCCCAGCACTTCGAGAGGCCGAGGCGGGCGCATCACCTGAGGTCGGGAGTCAGAGACCAGCCCGGACAACGTGGTGAAACCCCGTCTCTACTAAAGATACGAAAATCGGCCGGGCGTGGAGGTGCATCCCTGTCATCCCAGCTACTCAGGAGGCCGAGGCAGGAGAATCGCTTGAACCCGGGAGGTGGAGGGTGCGGTGAGCCAAGATCGCGCCATCGCACTCCAGCCTGGGACACTTAAGAGTGAAACTCTGTCTCAAAGAGACGGAAGAGAAAGAGAGAGAGAGAGAGAGAGAGAGAGAGAGAGAGAGAAACAGAAAGAGAGAGAGAGAAAGAAAGAGCGAGAAAGAAAGAGAGAGAAAGAAAGAAGAAAGGAAGGAAGGAAGAAAGAAAGAAGGAAGAAAGGAAGGAAGAAAGAAAGAAAGAAAGAAAGACAGACAGACAGAGAGAGAGAGAGAGAGAGAGAGAGAGAGAGAGAGAGAGAGAGAGGCCGGGCACGGTGGCTCACGCCTGTCATCCCAGCACTTTGGGAGGCCAAGGCAGGCGGATCACCTGAGGTTGGGAGATGGAGACCAGCCTGACCAACGTGGGGAAACCCCGTCTCTACAAAAAATACAAAATCAGCCGGGCACGGTGGCACACACCTCTAATCCCACCTACTAGGGAGGCTGAGGCAGGAGAATCGCTTGAACCTAGGAGGCGGAGGTTGCGGTGAGCCGAGAGCGCGCCATGGCCCTCTGGCCCGGGCAACAAGCGTGAAACTCTGTCTAAAAAAAAAAAAAAAAAAAAAAAAGAAAGAAAGAAAGAAAGAGAGAAGGAAGAAAAAGAAAGAAAGAAAAGGCAAGGCAAGGCAAGGCGAGGCAAAGCGAGGCAAATCTACCCGCTTTCACTACATCTGGGGAGAATCAGGAAAGTCCCCACCAACGACAAGGCCTAAAGGGGAGCCGCCATCTGTAAAACCCGAGCAGAAGAGTCCACGCGGGTTAAAGACACGAAGACACACAAGGAAACCACCGACCAAGGAGAAGGACCATCTGGCCCAGCCAGGGTCTGTCTCCTGAGGTCGTCTGGGCAACCAGGGACCGGGACGGAGGGAGGGCGGGACTCCGAACCTCCGTCTCGAAAAACAAATCCCGCTCATAAAATAAAATTCCGTTAAAAAAAGAAAGTACGCGTCGTTCCTAACGTGTCTGGTGCCTCGAAAGGCGAGAGGGGTCTGTGTACGTCACTGTGGGGGGGGGGGGGTTCTCTTTTTTTTTTTTTTTTTCTTTTTTCCCGGAAACTCACTTTTTAAGTATTTTCTTTCATGTCAGTTTTATTTTCCTTTTTTTTGAGACGGAGTCTCGCTCTGTCGCCCAGGCTGGGGTGCGGTGGCGCGATCTCGGCTCACCGCAACCTCCGCCTCCCAGGTTCAAGCGATTCCCCTGCCTCAGCTCGGCCTCCCGAGTAGCTGGGATTACAGACAGTACAGCACCGCGCCCGGCTAATTTTGTGTATTGTGAGGAGAGATGGGGTTTCGCCATACTGGCCCTGCTGGTCTGACCGCCTCGTGATCCACCGGCCTTGGCCGCCCAAAGTGCTGGCGATGACAGGCTTGAGCCACCGCGCGGGGCCTATTTGTTTGCTTTATTTTATTTTCTTTGTTTATTTTCATTTATGTGTTTATTTATTTGATTTTATTTTTCTGAGACGGAGTTTCGCTCTTGTTGCTCAGACTGGGGTGCGACGGCGCGATCTCGGCTCACCGCGACCTCCGCTTCCCAGGTTCAAGCGATTCTCCTGCCTCAGCCTTCCTAGCAGCTGGGATTATAGGCATGCGCTACCACACCCGGCTAATTTTGTATTTTCAATTGAGACGGGATTTCCCCATGTTGGTCAGGCTTGTCTCCGACTCCCGACTTCAGGTGATGCGTCCACCTCGGCCTCCCAAAGTGATGGGATGACAGGCATGAGCCACCGCGCCCGGCCTGTTGTATTGTATTGTATTGTATTGCGTTGTATTGTATTGTGTTGCATTGTGTTGTGTTGCGTTGTGTTGTGTTGTGTTGCGTTGCATTGTATTGTATTGGAATGCATTGTATTGACTTATTTTATTTCGTTAGTTATTTCTGTGTTATTCTGTTTATTTATGTGTTTGCTTGTTTTTGCCTGATCAAAGGTCAATCAGACCCAGTCGTCAAAGTGGCGATTTCCTAGGCAACGAGGGAGGGAGGAACTTGGAGGTGGGGGCGGGGGCGGTGGAGAAGACACAGTTGCCCCAGGCTGCGCGCAGGCGGCCTGGTGCTTCCTTCCTCTGCGAGGCCTCCGTTTTCAGAGCAACAGTGGCCGCTAGGTGATGCCCGACGTCTGCCAATGAGAGTGTCAGCCCGGAATGAATTGGGATCCCCTTGGGGGGGGGCGGGGAAGGATGTGCGGGGAAGGATGGAGGCGATTCCCCACAACTAATCGACCAGGGCCCCTGGGGGGACACAGCCTAAGTCCCCACCCATCGGATCATCTGGAACTTCCGTCCAGAGACGAGAGACCGACTGGGAATTCTCTCAGTCAAGGTCCAAACCGAAAAGAATCACCGGCACAGACACCAGGACTAAGGCAATTTCTAAAAGACTGGTTTCTGTGTTTTGGGTGAATCCGTGTATTTCTGTATCACAAAATTACCTATTTCGAACGCTACGATTTTTCTCCTCCTTTCGTGTCCCGTCCTGTGATACACAGACCAGGGGACTCCTCAGCTCACAGTCCATGAGGCCAGAAGATGACGTCCCAAATTTCTATTTAGAATGAATTTAAGCAGGCCAGCCAAAGCCAAACACTCTGCCCTGAAACTATCGGGAAGACAAGCGGGGGGGGTGGGGGGGAGGCGGGAGTCTGGGCGCGGTAGGCTCGTGCCTGTCATCCCCGCACTCTTGGGAGGCCGAGCGCAGGTGGATCCTTCGATCCAAGCCTTGGCAACATGGTGAGACCTCGTCTCAAACAAAAATACAAAAACTAACTGGTTCCATAACCTGGACTCAAAGTTAATAAATAGATAAATAGGCCGGGGGCGGTGGCTCACGCCTGTCATCCCAGCACTGTGGGAGGCCGAGGCGGACGGATCACGGGGTCAGGAGATCGAGACCATCCTGGCTACCACAGTGAATACCCATCTCTACTCAAAATACAAAAAAGTAGCCAGGTACGGTGGCGGGCGCCTGTAGTCCCAGCTACTCGGGAGGCTGAGGCAGGAGAATGGCGTGAAACCGGGAGGCAGAGCTTGCAGTGAGCCGAGATCGCGCCGCTGCCCTCCAGCCTGGGCAACAGAGCGAGAGTCTGTCTCGAAAATAAATAAATAAATAAATAAATAAATAAATAAATAAATAAATAAATGAATAAATGAATGAATGAATGAATGAATGAATAAAGAATAGCAAATAAATAAATACATTAAAATTGAAAACTAAAAAAAAAAAAAATAAAAAAGTGTAGCCGGCCGGGCGCGATGGCTCACGCCTGCCATCCCAGCACTTTGGGAGGCCGAGGTGGGGAGATCACCTGGGGTCGCCAGTTCGAGACCAGCCTGACCCACATGGAGAAATGCCGTCTCTACTAACAATACAAAATCAGCCGGGTGTGGTGGCCCATGCCTGTAATCCCAGCTACTCTCAGGAGGCTGAGGCAGGAGAATCGCTTGAACACGGCAGGTGCAGGTTGCGGTGAGCCGAGATGGTGCCACTGCACTCCAGCGTGGGCACCAAGAGTGAAACTCCGTCCCAAGGGAAAAAAAAATGAAGTGCTGTATTCTGTTATTTCTGCTTCCTGCCCTGAGAAGAACATAGTACAACTGTTGCCTGCCAGCCTGCCTGCCTGCCTGCCTGCCTGCCTGCCTGCCTGCCTGCCTGCCTGCCTCCCTGCCTGCCTGCCTGTGACAGGGCCTCACTCTGTCTTTCGCCCAGACTGGAGCACAGTGACAGCATTATGGCTCGCTCACTGCAGCCTCAACCTCCCCAGGGTTAGGCGATTCCTCGAGGGATCCTACGGCCTCGGCCTCCCAAAGCGTTGGGGTTACAGGCGTGAGCCACCAGCACCCGGCCTGAGTTAATACGTCTGGTCTCACTACGTCCTCACCACACACCCATGAAGAACTCAAGTCAAGAGAGAGTCGGCAAGAGACTCTCAGCATTCTCTCCTGAAAGCACGAGTGTCCCGAGCGCCTGTGGTTTCAGGTGGCCGCGCGTAGAGGAGAGATCGCCAATGTTTCCAGAGAGGTGCGAGCCACAGTCATTCGAGGGCATCCGAGCACGAGATGGGGTTTCTGACAGCGACTTAAGGGCCAGGAAGGGCCAGAATCTGCCGAGGCCCGTGTTCCAGGGTGGGGCCGATGGAACCCAAGGTAGAGGGAGTCAGCGGTCCGCACGGAGAGAGCTCCAGCCCTAGGCCCCGCTGTGCAGACCGAATCAGAAGGAAGGGAGTCCTTCGTCCTACATGCCACATCCCTCACATCCCCCCACTGAACTTGGGAGCGGATCCGTGTTCCAAACACGAGGTGACTCTCGGTTTGCAATGGATCACAAGGGGCCGGGCTTTCCAGAGTCGGCAGGATAGAGAAGTCATTCGGGCTCGGCCTCCCCCATCCCCCGGGAACGGTCCCGCTGGTGACTTCAAACGAGCCGGGGCTGGCCTGGCCGGGCCATAGCCGCTACGGGAGTGGGGTGGCGGTGGGGTGCGGGCGGTGTGGGGTGGGGGGATGCCTGAGGCACTGCAGAAAGTGGGCCTGAGCCTCGAGGATGACGGTGCTGCAGGAACCCGTCCAGGCTGCTCTATGGCAAGCACTAAAACCGCTGCGCTTACCGAGATGCGGTTTTCCTCGCAGAACGCCTTTATGCAGAAGTACACTCAGAAGAAGCCTTGTTTTCACCGGTGACCTGTCCTTACCCCTCAGGAAAGGCCTATAAAGCATATAGACTCTGGAAAGGACACAGTGGGACTGCACCGCCATGCAAATACCGGCTTGCAAAATGTTGCGTGGATCTCAGCAAGCTTGCAGAAGGGGAACACATCTTATCGGGTGGAGTGTTTCCTAAGCAGAAAAGCCATGACGATATTTTTACTGAGTCTGGTGATTCAGCTCGCTTTACTCTCTCATTGCCGGGACACGCATATCGCAAGACAGATCGGCTTGCCAAAGGATCAGAATGTGACCAACAGGGCCTTAGTTGAAATCCTTTCCTCTGGTGTCCCTTTGAATCATTATGTGAAGTAGGTGGAAAAGCAAGATCCTGACCAAACACTTCCATTCACATCTTTACAGAACTTTGGCAACTGTCTGTCCAAGTGTTGCCCCACACAAGTACCTCGTCCTAGCTTATGTCACAGACAGCCTGAGACCGTTCTTATGGAAACACCCCAGGACACCATTGAATTAAACAGATTGAGTTTAGAATCTTCCAATTCAAAGTACTCCTTGAATACAGATTCCCCAGTGTCTTCTATGGATTCAGCTGTCATTTCACCTGATACTGTCCCACTGGGAACGGGAACTTCCATGTGATCTAAACAGGTGCAAAATGAACCAAACACCGGTCGAAGTTTATTAGGAGGGCCAGCAGCTGTTGGTCCATTCACCCCAAGTGTTGGGACTTTGCCAGTAGAAACCTCGAGTCCCGGAGATGGATCCTATTTACAAAACTACACCGCTTTGAGACACCTTCTGTAATTGACGTGCCACCCACCGGAGCCCCTTCAAAAAAGTCTGTTGCCAGAATCGGCCAAACCGGAACACAGTCTGTCTTCTCGCAGAGGGGAATCAGCCGAAAGGTCACTCCAATTCTTGCAAAAACACAAAGTTCTGGTCCACAAACGAGTGGAACGCCTCAGGTGTTGAGCCCCACTATGGCGTCTCCCCCAAATGCACGACCTCGAAGAAATTCGCGACTCTTGATTAGTGACAGCTCCACAACCAAGGATAATAGGAAAAAATTTAAAATGAAGTTTCCACCTGAAATCCCAAGCAGAAAAACAAAAAGTAGAACTAATAAAGGAGGTACACCACAACCTAACATAAACGATAGCCTGGAAATGACAAAACTGGACTCTTCCATCGTTTCAGAAGAGAAAAGAGCCGCAATCACACCTCAGATTCAGGCTTTTCATCTACAAAAAGCAGCAGCAGAAGGCTTGATGAGCCTTCTTCGTGAAAGGGGGAAAGGTTATTTAGCTTTGTGTTCTTACCACCGCAAAGAAGCTATCCATATTTTGAGCCATCTACCTTCTCACCACTAGAATACCGGTTGGGTACTGCGCCAAATTGGAAGGGCCCGTTTTCAACTTTCAGAGTCCGTGCGACCTGAAAGAATATTCTCAGAGGTTAGAAGGAGGGAGAATTATAGAGTGGAAGGCATGGAGATCTACACTACAACACTTTGGCATCCTCCAAAAGATGTTGCTCTTTCAGTTCTGTCGAAAGACTTCACAGACATGGATAAAAGTTCTCCAGCCAGAGGCCTGGTGTGCTGCAGGGACCCGTTGCAGTCTGCAACGGGAACAGGATATTGCCATTAAATTCTTCCAGAGAACTATCGAAGTGGATCCAAATGATGCTTACGCCTATACCGTCTTAGGGCGCGAGTGTGTCTTCACTGAAGAATTGGACAAAGCCTTAGCTTGATTTTGAAATGCTCTCAGAGTCAGTCCTAGACATTGCAATGCATGGTAAGTGGTCAGGAAGCATAAAGACAACAATACCGGTTGGGTACTGCGCCAAATTGGAAGGGCCCGTTTTAAACTTTCAGAGTCCATGCGACCTGAAAGAATATTCTCAGAGGTTAGAAGGAGGGAGAATTATAGAGTCGAAGGCATGGAGATCTACACTACAACACTTTGGCATCCTCCGAAAGATGTTGCTCTTTCAGTTCTGTCAAAAGACTTCACAGACATGGATAAAAGTTCTCCAGCCAGAGGCCTGGTGTGCTGCAGGGACCCGTTGCAGTCTGCAACGGGAACAGGATATTGCCATTAAATTCTTCCAGAGAACTATCGAGGTGGATCCAAATGATGCTTACGCCTATACCGTCTTAGGGCGTGAGTGTGTCTTCACTGAAGAATTGGACAAAGCCTTAGCTTGATTTTGAAATGCTATCAGAGTCAGTCCTAGACATTGCAATGCACGGTGAGTGGTCAGGAAGCGTAAAGACAAAGTCTTACGGATGGTGCCGGTACTCGCTAATTTTTCTTGTTAGATAGCTCTTTATTGTCATGAATTTGGTGACGAATACTTAGGGATGGTACACGCTGGTCAATAACTTCTAACTAAGATGTTTTCTTATGAAATGTATGTCTTGAACAAACTCTTAAATGAACTCATGATAATAGAATACCAGATCCTTATACTCAACAGTTTCTGTCTTCTACCAGACTTTTGCAGATACCGTAGTTGTCTTTAGGGTGTGTGTGTGTGTGTGTGTGTGTGTGTGTGTGTGTGTGTGTGTGTGTGTGTGTGTGTGTGTGTGTGTGTGTGTGTGTGTTTCTTTAGTTTTGTTACTTGATTTGTTACTTTTTGTTCGAGCACCGCAGCGGTGATGGGGACAAAAAGGGCTTGGGAGATTGGAAAGGAATAGCATCATTCACTTATTGGATAATAGAAAAAAATATGGACACGATTCACTAGCTGCTGCTTTGTGACAGTGTTCCAGTCTCTGGCGTTACTATGAAGAACCGAGCGTCCCCTTTTATTCAGCGGTCTCTCTGTTTCACTGTTTTGTGCTCGTGTGTCAGTAGACACACAGGAAATGTCTACCTGGGTCGTATGGTTAGCAACTGAATAAGATATGAAAAAGCGTGGTCCTACTTCCGCCTCAACACCATACTGACTGTTGACATTTATTGTATTTTTCTGGGCTGACTTAATAGTTAAAACCTCAAGAGAAGGCCGGGCGCGGTGGCTCACGCCTGTCATCCCGGCACTCTGGGAGGCCGAGGCGGGCGGGTCACAAGGTCAAGGGATCGAGACCATCCCGGCCAACATGGTGAAACCCCGCCTCTATTAAAAGTAGAAAAATTAGCTGGGCGTGGTGGTGGGCGCCTGTGGTCCCAGCTACTCGGGAGGCTGAGGCGGGAGAATCTCTTGAACCCGGAGAGGTGGAGGTTGCAGTGAGCCGAGATCACGCCATTGCGCTCCACGCTGGGCGACAGAGCGAGACGCCCTCTCAAGAAAAGAAAATAAAAAAAATAAATAAATACACAAATGAATATCAAGAGAAAGTATAATTCTGAAGTCATAAGCCTGTGGTCGTTTTCTTGTCAGATACGGTTATCTTTGGGGTGGGTTAATTGTTACAGCAGTGGAGGTTTTTCATTGGATTTGCTTCTAAATCTGAAGCATTAGATTACTAAAACATTTTTTGATTTGTGACTATGTTGTTTAGTGGGTGATATCTCATTCTGCTGTAGTAGTTACATCTCCTGAAAGATGGCCAAAAACATAATAGTGCTAGCTATCGCTGACCAATGTAACAATCAACTTGCCGATACTGCCTTCTCTTCCGACGGCCGTGTTCTCCGTGACATTTTAAGAACTCAGTTCTTCATGAGACTTGTGTGGTTTTTTGATTTTTTCCCAAGTCTGGTTGATCCTTGTGTCGTTTGCTTTTTAAATGTGTATCGTCCGTTCAGCTATTTCGCAGGAGTCGCATTCTTAAAAAAACTTAACCGTATCAAAAATTGTGTTTAAAGGAGGATTATTCAGATCGGCAAGCTTTTACTAGGAAGAGTTTAAATGCTGACATATTTAGGTAGCTCTCAATACTGAGCCACTTTATTCTAACTACAAAATAGATAGCCGTTCTTTTGTTTTCACTTTGACTATCACTAGCACGGTGTTTAATACCTTTTCTTCATCTCTAACACAATGATAATGATATAGGAAGCCACTCAAATCAAGCAGATATGTTGTGCTTTTAAGAAAAAAAAAAAAAAAAAGTCTTTCTGTGGCACAGAACGAGGAGGTGTGGCTGGAATCTAGAATCTGCAGTGAAAACCAATGAAAGAGGGCGAAACCCCGTGTCTACTAAAAAGAAAACAATGAGCCGGCCACGGTGGCAGTCTCTCTGGTTCAAGTGCAGGAGAATGACTGGAACCCAGGAGGCAGAGGTTGCCGTGAGCTGAGATCACGCCACTGCACTCCAGCATGGGGGACAGAGCAAGACTCCATCTCAGAAACAAACAAACACACAAAGCCAATAAAGGTGTTTCATTCAACCCGTCAGGCTCAGGTCTCTCGAACAGGATACATCCGGCCCCCGGAGGAAACGTCGAGGGGTGGGGTGGAATCTATTTTGTGGCCTCAAGGGAGGGTGTGAGAGGTAGTCCCACTGCAGGCAAGCGGTGATGGCCTAAGGAAGCCCCTCCGCCCAAGAAGCGATATTCATTTCGAGCCTGTCAGCCACCCGAGAGGGAGACTCGGGCTCTCTGCAGACCCCGCAACCCCCACCCCAGCCCCACCCCCACCCCCACCCCCACCCCCCCACCTCGTGAAATGGGCTCTCGCTCCGTCAGGCTCTGTTCACACCGTGTGGTTTTGTAACCTCCAGCGTGTGTGCGTGGGTTGCTTGGTGGGGTGGGGCCGGCTGTGGACAGAGGAGGGGATAAAGCGGCGGTGTCCCGTGGGTGCCCGGGACTTGGGATGTGGGAC
>NC_085931.1:2597125-2607125 GCF_028885625.2 Pongo pygmaeus | reverse complement strand
CCCGCCTCAGCCTCCGGAGGAGCTGGCATTCCAGGCGCCTGCCCCACCGCTCCCGACTCAGTTTTGTATTTTTAGTAGAGACGGGGTTTCGCCGTGTTGGCAAGGTTGGTCTGGAACTCCCAACCTCAGGTGATCCACCCGCCTCGGCCTCCCAAAGTGCTGGGATGACAGACGTGAGCCACCGCGCCCGGCCTTCACCGTTTCTTTTTAAGTCGAGGAGCTTATCAGGGAACTATGAGAAGTACGGACGCCACACGTGACAGGGAGAAAAGTCTGAAAATGCCCCTCGCATCCAAGTGGGGACCCGGCCTCGACCTCCCGAAATCATACACCGATTGGGGAAGCCCAGCAAGGCCCGTCTGTCTAGATTCCTCTCGGCCTCTCTAAGCACCTAAGCACGCGCTTCTCACTTTCGTGGAAGGGGCAGGGCCCTCCCCGGCACGGGGGGTCTGACGGACTGACAGAGAAAGAGACAGACATAGAAAGACAGAGATGGACAGAGAGAGATAGAGAGAAACAGACAGAAAGAGAGAGAGACAGAGACAGAGACAGAGAGAGAAACAGACAGGGAGGGAGAGAGACAGACAGAGAGAGAGACAGACAGACAGACAGAGAGAGACAAACAGAGACGGACAGAGAGAGACAGACAGAGAGAGAGACAGACAGGCAGAGAAAGACAGTAAGACAGAGGATAGGCACAGAGAGAGAGAGAGACAGAGGGACACAGAAAAAGAAAGAGAGAGGCAGACAGACAGAGAAAGACAGAGACAGAAAGAGAGAGAGAGAGAAACAGACAGAAAGAGAGAGAGAGACAGTGAGAGAGAGAGAGAGAGAAAGAAACAGACAGAAAGAGAGAGAGAGACAGAGTGAGAGAGAGAGAGAGAGAGAAACAGAAAGGGAGGGAGAGAGACAGACAGAGAGTAAGACAGACAGACAGAGAAAGACAGTAAGACAGAAGATAGGCACAGAGAGAGAGAGAGACAGAGAGACACAGAAAAAGAAAGAGAGAGGCAGACAGATAGGGAAAGACAGAAACAGACAGGGAGAGAGAGAGAGAGAGAGAAACAGACAGAAAGAGAGAGAGAGAGAGAAACAGAAAGCGAGGGAGAGAGAGACAGACAGACAGACAGATGGACAGGAAGAGAAGGAGAGTAAGACAGAAGACAGACACAGTGAGAGAGACAGGCAGAGAGAGAGAGAGACAGAGACAGAGACAGAGAGAAAGAAAGAGACAGGCAGAGAAAGACAGAGATGGACAGAGAGAGATAGAGACAAACAGACAGAGACAGAGAGAGAGAGAGAGAAACAGACAGACGGGGAGGGAGAGAGACAGACAGACAGAGAGAGAGAGAGAGAGAGAGAGAGAGAGAGAGACAGACAGACAGACAGAGACAGAGAGAAACAGACAGAAAGAGAGAGACGGAGAGAGAGAGACTGAGAGAGAGAGAAACAGAAAGGGAGGGAG
Organism: Pongo pygmaeus; assembly: GCF_028885625.2. Lineage (NCBI taxonomy): Eukaryota > Metazoa > Chordata > Mammalia > Primates > Hominidae > Pongo > Pongo pygmaeus. Next base: position 2,605,660 of record NC_085931.1, on the reverse strand, counting down.
ACAGACAGACAGAGAGAGAGAGAGAGAGAGAGAGAGAGACCGACAGACAGGCAGAGAAAGAGAGTAAGACGGAAGACAGACACAGTGAGAGAGACAGGCAGAGAGAGACAGAGAGGGAGAGAGAGAGACAGACAGAAAGGGAGAGACAGAGAAAGACAGAGATGGACAGAGAGAGACAGACAGAAACAGAAACAGAGAGAGACAGAGGCAGAGACAGAGAGAGAGAAACAGACAGACAGGGAGGGAGGGGTACAGACAGAGAGAGAGAGAGAGACAGAGAGACAGACAGGCAGAGAAAGTGAGTAAGACAGAAGATAGGCACAGGCAGAGAGACAGGCCCAGAGAGAGAGACAGCGAGACAGAGAAAGAGAGAGACAGACAGACAGAGAAAGAGAGAAGCAGACAGAAAGAGAGAGAGACAGAGACAGAGAAAGAGAGAGAGAGAGAAACAGACAGACAGGGAGGGAGAGAGACAGACAGAGGGAGGCAGAGACAGACAGACAGACAGAGAGAGACAGAGAGAAGCAGACAGAAAGAGAGAGAGACGGAGAGAGAGAGAGAGACACGGAGGGAGAGAGACAGAGAGGCAGACAGGCAGGCAGAGAAGGATACGGACACAGAGAGACAGACAGAGAGAGAGACAGACAGGCAGAGAAAGACAGTAAGACAGAGGATAGGCAGAGAGAGAGAGAGAGAGACAGACAGGGAGGGAGAGACAGAGAGAGAGAGAGACAGGCAGGCAGAGAAAGAGAGTAAGAAAGAAGATAGGCACAGAGAGAGAGAGAGAGAGAGAGAGAGAGAGAGAGAGACACGGAAAAAGAAAGAGAGGCAGACAGACAGAGAAAGAGACAGACAGAGAAAAACAGAGATGGACAGAGAGAAACAGATACAGAAAGAGAGAGAGAGAGACACAGACAGGGAGGGAGAGAGAGAAAGAGAGAGAGACAGAGAGACGGGTAGAGAAAGAGAGAGAGACAGAGAGACGGGTAGAGAAAGAGAGTAAGACAGAAGACAGACACAGTGAGACAGGCAGAGAGAGAGAGAGAGAGAGACAGAGACAGAGACAGAGAGAAAGAAAGAGACAGACAGACAGACAGACAGAGAACGAGACACAGAGAGAAACACAGAGTCGAACAGGGAGAGACAGGGAGAAACAGATAGAAAGAGAGAAGGTCCTAGCCCAGTAGCGATACAGTGCCTTTTCTTTCATTTTCTCTTTCTTTTCTGTTCTTTTCTTTCTTTCTTTCATTTACTTTTTATTTACTTATTTATTTATTTATTTATTTATTTATTTATTTATTTGGAGAACGAGTCTCACTCTGTCGCTCAGGCTGTAGCACAGTGGCGCGATCTCGGGTCACCGCAACCTCCGCCTGCCAGGTTCAAGCGACTCTTCCTTCCGCCTCAGCCTCCCGAGTAGCTGGGACGACAGGTGCCCGCCCCACCGTGGCCTACTCAGTATCGCGTTATCAGTAGAGACGGGGTGTCACCATGTTGGCCAGGCTGGTCTGGAGCTCCCGACCTCGGGAGGACAGACGTGAGCCACCGCGTTCAGCGTACAGTGCCATTTCTCGGAAATCACTCAGGGGAACACACACTTCTAGGTGATGTGTAGAGATTTTATCGATGTACTTACTTACTTATCTCTTTATGTATGTATTTACTTTTTGCGTGGGGAGGTGGGGGGGACGGAGTTTGGCTCTCGCCGCCCAGGCTAGAGTGCAACGGCATAGGGGACTCAAGGAGTCCACCTATGGGAGAGAGGACACGTCATTCTGAGCGTCAGGGCCGCAGCGAAAGGTGGCAGGGCCCACGCTTTGAAAGGCTGAAATCCCGGCGGCTCAGGCCTGTCGTCCCAGCACTTCGGGAGGCCCGGGAAGGCGGATCCTTTGAGGTCAGGGGTTCGATACCAGCGTGGCCAACACGGAGAAACCCCGCGTCTACAAAAAATAGAAATATCAGCCGGCCGTGGCGGTGCGCGCCTGTAATCCCAGCTACCGAAGAAGAATCACTGGAAGCCGGGAAGCAGAGGTTTCAGTGAGCCGAGAGAGCGCCACTGCACCGCAGCCTCGGTGACCGAGCGAGAGAGACTCAGTCCGAAAAAAAGAAAAGAAGAAAAAAAAAAAAAGAACAGGCCCAAATGCTGCACTGTCAGTGAACGTTAGTGTTTCGGGTGTTTCGTTTTATCTCTGTCTCTCTCTCTCTCTCTGTCTCTCTCTCTCTCTCTCTCTCTCTCTCTCTCTCAATCTCTCTCTCTCTCTCTCTCTCTCTCTCTCTCTCTCTCTCTCCTCTCTCCTCTCTCCTCTCTCCTCTCTCCTCCTCTCCTCCTCTCCTCCTCTCCTCCTCTCCCCTCTCCCCTCTAACTTTTATTTCTTGTTCGAAGACACATGTGCAAGAGTGTTATGTCATAGGTAAACTTAAACTTGTGACGGGGTGGGGGGGGGGGTTCAGTGTTCAGTGTGCAGATGATTTCATCACCCGGATACTCAGCGCCGTGTCCGGTAGTTTTCGTGTTTTGTTTTTTTCCCGAAGCTGTCTCTCCTTCCACCCCTCCTCCCTGAAGTAGGCTCCCGCGTCTCCGGTCCCCCTCGTTCTGCCCACGCAAGAACTCTCATCTATGAGTTCCCAGTTGTAGATGAGAACAGGTGGTATTTAGCCGACGGTTGTTTTCATCTTCGGTGGTGGTGGTGGTGAAATAGGCATGACACTAAATGGACCCTTAGGACGCTCCCCTCCGTCCCCACCCCGCACCCCCTCCCCCCCCCACACCCCCTCATTCCCGCACCCCCTCCTCCAACGCAAGAAAGGAAGAAAGACAGAAATGAAAGTAAGAGGTGAGCCTGCAAGGTGGCGGAGGCTGGGGATCTCAAAGGGTGAGCAAGCGATGGGGTCCCGGGGATGTCTCGGCCGAGGTATCCAAAATAGGGGACCCACTTTCCAGCCCCAGCACACCCAGGAATCCTCAGCCGCAGCCAGCCTCTGGGTGGGGTTGCGCCTGTCAAAGCTTCTAAATGGAGAGAAGCCCAAGGCTATGGAAGGCATCAGCTCCAACTCCAGGAAGGGAATAGGGCTCTGTGCATATGAATGGGGCTTCAGAAGGCGGTGCCGCGGCTTCCAAAGCGATGCGCCTCGCCTCTCCTCGCCCAGAGCGAGACTCCGTCTGAAAAGAAATACACAAATCAATACTAAAAGAATTCATCCATCCATAAATAAGAAAGAAAGAAAGGAAGAAAGAAAGGAAGAAAGAAAGAAAGAAAGAAAGAAAGAAAAGAGAGAGAGAGAGAGAGAGAAAGAAAGAAAGAAAGAAAGAAAGAAAGAAAGAAAGAAAGAAAGAAAGAAAGAAAGAAAGAAAAGAAAAGAAAGAAAGAAAGAAAGAATCAGTCCAGCGGTCATGGTCGTGAATCACTCCCCGGAGTCCAGGCGCAGTGGCTCACGCCCGTCACGCCAGCACTCTGAGACGCCGGGTCAGGAGGGTGGCAACAAAACGAGGAGACCCCGTCCGTGGAAAAACATTGAAAAATGAAGGCCGGGCGCGGTGGCTCACGCCCGTCATCCCAGCACTTCGGGAGGCCGGGAAGGGCGGATCGATCACCCGAGGTCGGGAGTTCGAGTCCAGCCCGAGCCACACGGAGAAGCCCCGCCTCCACGAAAAATACCACATCAGCCAGACGTGGCGGCGCCCGCCCGCCATCCCAGCTACTCGGGAGGCCGACGCGGGAGAATCGCTCGAACCCGGGAGGCAGAGGTTGCGGCGAGCCAAGATCGCGCCACCGCACCGCAGTCTAGGCAACCAGAGCGAAACTCTGTCTCGGGGTGGGGGGGAAGAAAAAAACGGTCCGGGGACAGTGGCGCGTGCCCGTGGTCCCGGGTACCGTACTCTGGAGGCTGAGGCGGAAGGATCGCTCGAGTGCAGGAACGTCCACGCTGCAGTGAGTGAGCTACGACGGCACCACTGCCGGGGTGACAGAGTGAGATGCCGTCTCTAAATCAATCAGTCCATCAGATCACCGGGAGGCGCTCCCCGTGTCTCACTCTCAAAGGGTGTCTCTTTAGGCCAAGCACGCACGGTGCCTCACGCCAGTCATCCCAGCACTTTGGGAGGCCGAGGCGGGAGGAAAGAAGGAAGGGAGGAAGGGAGTAAGGGAGGAAAGAAGAAAGGCAGGAAGGCAGTAAGGCATGAAAGAAAGAGGGGAAGAAGGAAAGGAAAAAGAAGAAAGAAAGAAAGAAGAAAAGAGAAGAAAAGAGAAGGGAAGAAAAGAAAGGAAAACGGGGAGGGGGCCTATGTCCTCGACCGGTGACCGCCCAGGATACAGCGGGTCACGGCCGACCGACCGAAGCCTCGACCCGCGGGGCCTCAAGCAATCTTCTCCTCATCGCAGCCTCTCAGCCGCGACGACAGGCGGCCATCACCAGGCACAAGTCACCTTCTAATAATATTACGATTCTATCGAGACAGGGTCTCGCTGCGTCATCCAGGCCGGATCGCCGTGGCACGATCTCAGCTCATCGCAACCTCGGCCTCCCCGGTCGGAGCCACTCGCCCGCCCCAGTCTCCCGAGCAGTCGTGATCCCAAGCCCAGGCCACCAGGCCCGGCTCACCGTTCTATTTTTCAGAGAGACGGGGTTTCGCCGCGTCGGCCAGCGCGGTCGGTCTGGAACTCCCGGCCTGAAGCGATCCAGCCGCCTCGGCCTCCCAAAGTGCCGGAGTGACAGGCGTGAGCTACCGTGCCCGGCCCAGACCGTCTCGTTCATACATCATAGAGAAGGGGTTTCGTCAGCCGACGGGTGGAGGGCGGGGTGAGTTTCACTCAGCCTGCGTACCGGGGAAAGGGTAAGTGAGTGTGCTTTGTGAACTAGATACGGAAATCGTGTGTGTGTGTGTGACAGAGAGAGAGAGAGAGAGAGAGAGAGAGAGAGAGAGAGAGAGAGAGAGAGAGAGAGAGAGACCGACGAATCCCACCATGAGGACCCGGAAACGGTGTCCGATTTGGGTCCCCGTGTAGTCACCTCTCTGTGTGTAGGTGACTGAGGATTCCACAAATGAAGGTCAGCAGTATCTATGGAGCTGTTTCTCCCTCTCATGCGTCTCATCCGTGTGGTGGAGAAAGGGGAGAAAAGTGGTCGTGACGGGAAGTCGTCTTCACGCCCGAGGAAGCCGAAGGCAGGCCGAGGGGAAGGAGGGCATCCCACGTGACAGCTCCACCCCCGCGCACCCTTTCCAACGCCGGGGCCGCCGGTCCACCCTGTACGACAACCCACCCCCAAGAACAGCACGGTCCGGAGCGGTCCAGTCTCATCCCATCCGGCCAACCCGGGGCATCCGGCGGAAGTGTTCGCCGGAGGGTCGGAAAGCAGCGTCCACGCGGTTCCCCCGGGGTCTCCCGGCAAAGGCCAGCCGGGGGAGGGTAGCGGGACGTGACGGGGGCCGGGGGCACGCGCCTCAGAGCTCCCCGGAAGGCGGCAGGTAGCCGGCGGGGGACGCCGAGCCAGAGACGTCCGGCGGGATCTAGATCCGGAAGCCGCGTCGGTCCTCTCCCACAGCTCTCCTAGGGAAAATGCCACGGCGGCGGCGGCGGGAGCCTCGGCCGGGGGAGAAGCGGGGACAAGGGGGAGAGGGAAGGAGGCCCTCGGGAGGATTCAGCCACGAAAACCCACTCAGCCAAGCTCCCTCCGTCTCTCGGGGTCCAAGGGACACCCCGGGAGACGGCAAGAGACACGTTCACTCCGTGCTTTTCACCTCCGTCTTTTATTTTTTTCATCTTTTCCATTTTACAAGAGGTGCGCATCTCAACAACCAGACGGTGGGTGTGAGGGGAGAAGCGTCAAGGGCAGGAGTTGGAGACCAGCGTGAGCAACTGAGCAACACAAGTAGGAGAGCCCAGCTGAAAGAGATGAAAAAGGAGGAGGAGGAGGAGGACGAGGACGAGGAGGACGAGGAGGACAGGGGGAGTGGGTGGGGGGAGGAGAAGGAAAGAAAAGAAAAGAAAAAAAGAAAAAGAAAAGCAACCACCAAGAAAGTTAAAATCGTCCAACGGTCGGAAGCTCAAGACCAGGCTGACCAAGACGGAGAAACCCCATCTGTACTAAAAATATAAAAGTCAGCCGGGCACGATGGCGCTTCCCCGTCATTCCAGCTCCTCGGGAAGGCCAAGGCAGGAGGATCACTCGAACCCGGGAGGCGGAGGTCGCAGCGAGCCGAGATCACGCCATCGTAGTCCACCCTGGGCGACAAGAGTGAAACTCCGTCTGGAGGGGGAGGGGGAGGGGGAGGGGGAGGGGGAGGGGGAGGGGGAGGGGGAGGGGGAGGGGGCGGAGGTCGCAGCGAGCCGAGATCACGCCATCGTAGTCCACCCTGGGCGACAAGAGTGAAACTCCGTCTGGAGGGGGAGGGGGAGGGGGAGGGGGAGGGGGAGGGGGAGGGGGAGGGGGAGGGGGAGGGGGAGGGGGAGGGGGAGGGGAGAGATCGGTGAGACGCGTCTCAAAATTTTATCTGTTCGCATTCCGCGTGCGTAAAACGGAAAGAACCGACCCACGAGAAATACGACCAGAGCGTACCGTGCCCACGCGTGTCATCCCAGCACTCCGGGAGGCCGACGTGGAAGGATGGCCGGAGCGTAGACGTTTGAGATCACCTCGACGTGTGAGACGACACCTGCAATAATAATAATCATAGAAGTTTAAAAAGCGATCACGTGTGCCCAGAGCGTGGACAACAAAGCGAGAGCACACCCGTACTAAAAAGAAGACGATTGACAGACAGGCAGGCAAGCAGGCAGGCAGGCAGGCAGGCAACTATAGAATGAGCCAGGTGCAGCGTCTCACGCCTGTCACAGCAGCAGCGCGGGCGGCCGAGGCAGGCAGGCGGATCGCTCGAGAACAGGAGTCCGAGACCAGCCCGGGCCACACGACAGAACCCCAGACCCCATCTCACTCACATCCACACATACACAGATACCTGCCTCCCTACCTACGGAAAACGTGAGACATGAGAAAGAACATAAAAGTCACCCGGTGTGGTGGTGCCCACCCGTAGTCCCAGGGAACGGGGACGGGAGGGATGGGACGCGGGACGGCCAGTCGGTCGGACGGTCGGTGGAAATCGTCGAGGCTGGGGTGATCCCGGGCGACAGAGGCAGAGGAAGACCCCGCCGGGAAGGCAGGGAAGGAAGGAAACCAACGAAACAAGCAAGCAAACGATGAACATGACAATGACCTAGAATAACCCATGAGAATAAAGAAGCAAATAAGAGGGTACGAAGAAAGCTAAAAGGTAAGGTAATGAAGATGACAATCCACCGTTTTCTCTCCAGCCCAGCCCAGCCCAGGTGGAGTGGAGGCGCGCGATCACAGCCCACGTTCGCCTCTGCCTCCCGGGCTTAAGAGATCCCTGTAGTCCCATCCCAGCTACTTGGGAGCCTGAGGTCACCAGAGCCCAGAGTGAGAAGATCAGGCAGGCCCCAAAAGAAAAGAAAATAAATACACGAACATTGTTAATCCATAATAAACGAAGGATATACATATACAGGTCTATGTAAATGACATGGGTTTTTACGTCATACACGTTCATCCATTAAAATTAACATCTATCCTATACACATGTATGAATGATGGAAATGTCTAGTTTTATCACTAGATATTTTCGTCGGTGTAGGTACGTGTCCGTGTGTCCATATCTACGTATCTATCTATCTAGATAGATATACGTACGCTCACACACAGCAGCGTGCAGAAAAGAAGATTGAAAACAAGAAGGAATCGGCCGGGCGCGGTGGCCGACACCCGTACTCCCGGCACGCTTTGGGAGGCCGAGGCGGGGGAGGGGGAGGGGTGGGGGGAATCGCTAGGTCAGGAGTTCGAGACCAGCCCGGCCAAATATGGTGAAATTCCGTCTTCGCTCAAAATACAAAAACTGCTGTTCGCTTGAGAGCCCTGGAGGCAGCGGCGGCGCCGAGCCGAGGAGGCACCACCGCGCTCCAGCTCCAGCCTGGGCGACAGAGCGAGATTCCGTCTCCAGAAAGAAGGAAGAAGGAAAGAATGGGGGCGGCGGGGGAAACACACACACACACACACACACACACACACACACACACACACACACACACACGACCAAAAAAAAACAAGAGGGAGTATTACTGGCCGACGGCAACAGCGACTCCCTCCCTCTTAAAAGTCCCGCGGACGCAAACTCCAAATGGGGCAGAGAAAAATGTAGGAGAGGGAGTTCCGCGTGGTCCCAGCTCCACCGAAGGCCGAGGCCGGTGAAGGGCACCCGCGCGTGAACGGGGATCGGCGCCCTCGCAGCGATCCACCGCAGCCCGCGGAGGGAACGGCCAGCGGCCGGCCTGCCGGTCGACCCGGGACACGGCGGGCCGCCTGCCGAGTCCGGGGCTCGCGGGCGGCCGCCGATCGACCCCGGAGGTCCGAAACAGGAGCGGCCGCCAGCCGAGGTCGCCCGTGTGTGGAGACGCCCCGGGCCTCGCCGCCGCCCGCTTCCCGCCACCCTCGGAGGAAAGAGGGGGAAGGACGCGCGAGGGC
>NC_085931.1:2582125-2584625 GCF_028885625.2 Pongo pygmaeus | reverse complement strand
CCGGAGCGGCCGACTCGACCTTCGGCGATCCGCGCGGCTCCCCCACACCGCCGCCGCAGTCGCGGCCAGCCCCCCGGAACCCTCTCTCTCCCGCACGCGCCACAGGCCGACCCCTAAAGAAAACCCCTCTCCGGGAGCCCACCGGGGCCCAACGCCGGGGGGGCCGCCGACCCCGTCCCGAAGGCGCACGCCGGGGGACGGAGACACCGGGCCGACCAGCGGCCGGCGGCGGCGCCCCCCGAGGCGGTGCCGGATTCGGTCCCAGACGAGGCCACCACCGACGTCGAGCCGGCGAGCCGCTCGGGGAGGGGAGAGGATCGGCGGGCGGCGGGCGGGGAAGGGGGGCACAGGGAGCCAAGGACCGGGGAACGCGAGGGCGAGGGCACCCGGGAGCCCGCAGAGCGGCGGCTCGGCGGGAGAAACCTCGGGCACGGCCGGGCCACCAGGAAAACACGGCCGCGGGATCCCACCGCCACCGACACGAGGGCGGTCCCGCGGCGCCCCGCCTGGGACGCCGGACGGCCCTCGGCACCCACCGAGACCCGCCTCACGAGCCCCGGGTCCCGCCACCGGGGGCCCCGAAGCGACCACAGCCACCAACCCGACGCCAGGGCCGCATCGCTCGTCATTCTCGTCCAGCCTCCGACCCGGTCCCGCTCCGGGAGACCGGCACGTCCCCAGCGTGGGACGCTTTTCCCGGGGCCAGGCGGCCCAACCCCGCGCCCACGCGCACGCGGTCGTCGGCACCGCTCGCGACTCGGCACGGGAGCGGGCGGAGAGCCGACTCGCGGCCGAGGTGGGGGTCACGCGCCGGACGGAAGGCCGCGCGCACCCACCGCTCGCGGCGGCCGCGTCCCAACCCGCTGGGACGCCGGGCCCGGCCCGGCGGGATCCTCCCCCGACTCGGAAGGGGGAGGCGCGGGCCACACAGCAGGCGACGAGCCGCGCTCGGCCACCACCGCGGTGGCCGGCGGAACCCTCGCTCTCCCCACCCTCAACCCGTCGAGGGGGAAGCGGAGGAGGGTCCTCTGCGCGCGAGTCGCTACGACAGCGCTACCATAAGGCAGAAGGAGACAGAGGCGGCAGGCCGGGAGATCCGGCACCCCAAGGCACACCTCTCTCAGATCGCTAGAGAAGGCTTTCTCACCGAGGGTGGGTCACACTCCCCACCCGCCAGTCGCCCCTCGTCGGGCCCGCAGAGGCGCTCGGGGACGCCCGGGGAAGGGAGGGGGCCTGCGGTACGAGGAGAAGCGCGCCTGCGGCGACCTCGAGCGTTCGCGGTCAGGGCGGGGGGCCCGGCAGGCTCACAAGGCCCCCCCCGTCCACCCGCCTCCTGCGTCGCTTCCGAGGCAAAGCCACGCACGCGACCGGTCGGAGGCAGAACGGCAGCCCCTCGGCGGCCGGCCGGCGCACGCGTCACCGGCCCGCGCCCGCCGCGATCGCTCACACGGCCCTCGCGCACCCGCCAGAGGGGAGCACGGGACGTGCGCTCGCCGGACCCGGCGGCGCCCTTCCCCGCGCGGGAGGGGCGCGCATCTCATCTCACTCGACCGCCTCGAACCCCACGCCGACGGGCTCCCCTCGGGACCCACGCGCGGACACCGGAGGAGGGGACGCCGGGGGTGGGAGGGACACACCACCGCTCGGCCTCGGGCACCTGAGGGACGACCCGGAGCGCTCCAGGAGCACCGCAAAGGCCCGGGCGGAGCCAACGCTCGCGCGAAACCCCCGAGAGGGCAGCACGACGGGCCGGCGGGACGGCACCCCCACCGCCGCGGAGGGGGCCCGCCCGCAAGTCGACGACCGCGGGAGGCGAGAGCGAGGGGTGCCCGCCGCGTCAGAGGACCCCGCCGACCCACCCCGCGAAGCGGAGAGCGGGGACGGGACAGCCAGGTCAGGCCGGGTTCCGCACCCCACGCCTTCCCAACGCACCACCGGCAGGCGGACGGAGGAGAGGCAAGGGGCCCCCGCGGGCGGGGCGAGAAGAACGGTCCCATTCGCCACGAATGTCCGCCCCTCGCCCGTCGCGGCTTGGATCCGGCCCGGGAGAGCGTGACGTCACCACATCGATCACGGAACAGCCCCCGGGAGCGGGGGGTCGGCCAGCCGGCCGGCGAGCGAGCCGATCGGCCCCGGCCGTCCCCCGCTCCGGGGAAGGGGCGGCGGACAACCCAGCGGAGACGAGGACGCCTGACACGCACGGCACAGGGCCGACGGGGGTGGGGTTGTCACCGCCGCCCCGGGTGCCCGCGGCGGAGAGCGCACGGGGGCAGGGTAGCCCTCGCCACCTTCCCCGCCGCCCCCGGGTGGGTCAGAGACCCGGACCCGGGCCGGCACCGGGAGTCGGGACGCTCGGACGCGCGAGAGAGCAGCAGGCCCGCGGGCCCCAGCAGCAGGCGGCTCGAGCGGGAGCAGGGCCGGCTAGCCGGGTCAGCGGTGGGCCAGAGTCCCGCACGCATCCGGAGGCCCAACCTCTCCAGCGACACAGGTCGCCAGAGGA
>NC_085931.1:2569625-2577125 GCF_028885625.2 Pongo pygmaeus | reverse complement strand
ACTCTTGGGAGGCCGAGCGCAGGTGGATCCTTCGATCCAAGCCTTGGCAACATGGTGAGACCTCGTCTCAAACAAAAATACAAAAACTAACTGGTTCCATAACCTGGACTCAAAGTTAATAAATAGATAAATAGGCCGGGGGCGGTGGCTCACGCCTGTCATCCCAGCACTGTGGGAGGCCGAGGCGGACGGATCACGGGGTCAGGAGATCGAGACCATCCTGGCTACCACAGTGAATACCCATCTCTACTCAAAATACAAAAAAGTAGCCAGGTACGGTGGCGGGCGCCTGTAGTCCCAGCTACTCGGGAGGCTGAGGCAGGAGAATGGCGTGAAACCGGGAGGCAGAGCTTGCAGTGAGCCGAGATCGCGCCGCTGCCCTCCAGCCTGGGCAACAGAGCGAGAGTCTGTCTCGAAAATAAATAAATAAATAAATAAATAAATAAATAAATAAATAAATAAATGAATAAATGAATGAATGAATGAATGAATGAATAAAGAATAGCAAATAAATAAATACATTAAAATTGAAAACTAAAAAAAAAAAAAATAAAAAAGTGTAGCCGGCCGGGCGCGATGGCTCACGCCTGCCATCCCAGCACTTTGGGAGGCCGAGGTGGGGAGATCACCTGGGGTCGCCAGTTCGAGACCAGCCTGACCCACATGGAGAAATGCCGTCTCTACTAACAATACAAAATCAGCCGGGTGTGGTGGCCCATGCCTGTAATCCCAGCTACTCTCAGGAGGCTGAGGCAGGAGAATCGCTTGAACACGGCAGGTGCAGGTTGCGGTGAGCCGAGATGGTGCCACTGCACTCCAGCGTGGGCACCAAGAGTGAAACTCCGTCCCAAGGGAAAAAAAAATGAAGTGCTGTATTCTGTTATTTCTGCTTCCTGCCCTGAGAAGAACATAGTACAACTGTTGCCTGCCAGCCTGCCTGCCTGCCTGCCTGCCTGCCTGCCTGCCTGCCTGCCTGCCTGCCTCCCTGCCTGCCTGCCTGTGACAGGGCCTCACTCTGTCTTTCGCCCAGACTGGAGCACAGTGACAGCATTATGGCTCGCTCACTGCAGCCTCAACCTCCCCAGGGTTAGGCGATTCCTCGAGGGATCCTACGGCCTCGGCCTCCCAAAGCGTTGGGGTTACAGGCGTGAGCCACCAGCACCCGGCCTGAGTTAATACGTCTGGTCTCACTACGTCCTCACCACACACCCATGAAGAACTCAAGTCAAGAGAGAGTCGGCAAGAGACTCTCAGCATTCTCTCCTGAAAGCACGAGTGTCCCGAGCGCCTGTGGTTTCAGGTGGCCGCGCGTAGAGGAGAGATCGCCAATGTTTCCAGAGAGGTGCGAGCCACAGTCATTCGAGGGCATCCGAGCACGAGATGGGGTTTCTGACAGCGACTTAAGGGCCAGGAAGGGCCAGAATCTGCCGAGGCCCGTGTTCCAGGGTGGGGCCGATGGAACCCAAGGTAGAGGGAGTCAGCGGTCCGCACGGAGAGAGCTCCAGCCCTAGGCCCCGCTGTGCAGACCGAATCAGAAGGAAGGGAGTCCTTCGTCCTACATGCCACATCCCTCACATCCCCCCACTGAACTTGGGAGCGGATCCGTGTTCCAAACACGAGGTGACTCTCGGTTTGCAATGGATCACAAGGGGCCGGGCTTTCCAGAGTCGGCAGGATAGAGAAGTCATTCGGGCTCGGCCTCCCCCATCCCCCGGGAACGGTCCCGCTGGTGACTTCAAACGAGCCGGGGCTGGCCTGGCCGGGCCATAGCCGCTACGGGAGTGGGGTGGCGGTGGGGTGCGGGCGGTGTGGGGTGGGGGGATGCCTGAGGCACTGCAGAAAGTGGGCCTGAGCCTCGAGGATGACGGTGCTGCAGGAACCCGTCCAGGCTGCTCTATGGCAAGCACTAAAACCGCTGCGCTTACCGAGATGCGGTTTTCCTCGCAGAACGCCTTTATGCAGAAGTACACTCAGAAGAAGCCTTGTTTTCACCGGTGACCTGTCCTTACCCCTCAGGAAAGGCCTATAAAGCATATAGACTCTGGAAAGGACACAGTGGGACTGCACCGCCATGCAAATACCGGCTTGCAAAATGTTGCGTGGATCTCAGCAAGCTTGCAGAAGGGGAACACATCTTATCGGGTGGAGTGTTTCCTAAGCAGAAAAGCCATGACGATATTTTTACTGAGTCTGGTGATTCAGCTCGCTTTACTCTCTCATTGCCGGGACACGCATATCGCAAGACAGATCGGCTTGCCAAAGGATCAGAATGTGACCAACAGGGCCTTAGTTGAAATCCTTTCCTCTGGTGTCCCTTTGAATCATTATGTGAAGTAGGTGGAAAAGCAAGATCCTGACCAAACACTTCCATTCACATCTTTACAGAACTTTGGCAACTGTCTGTCCAAGTGTTGCCCCACACAAGTACCTCGTCCTAGCTTATGTCACAGACAGCCTGAGACCGTTCTTATGGAAACACCCCAGGACACCATTGAATTAAACAGATTGAGTTTAGAATCTTCCAATTCAAAGTACTCCTTGAATACAGATTCCCCAGTGTCTTCTATGGATTCAGCTGTCATTTCACCTGATACTGTCCCACTGGGAACGGGAACTTCCATGTGATCTAAACAGGTGCAAAATGAACCAAACACCGGTCGAAGTTTATTAGGAGGGCCAGCAGCTGTTGGTCCATTCACCCCAAGTGTTGGGACTTTGCCAGTAGAAACCTCGAGTCCCGGAGATGGATCCTATTTACAAAACTACACCGCTTTGAGACACCTTCTGTAATTGACGTGCCACCCACCGGAGCCCCTTCAAAAAAGTCTGTTGCCAGAATCGGCCAAACCGGAACACAGTCTGTCTTCTCGCAGAGGGGAATCAGCCGAAAGGTCACTCCAATTCTTGCAAAAACACAAAGTTCTGGTCCACAAACGAGTGGAACGCCTCAGGTGTTGAGCCCCACTATGGCGTCTCCCCCAAATGCACGACCTCGAAGAAATTCGCGACTCTTGATTAGTGACAGCTCCACAACCAAGGATAATAGGAAAAAATTTAAAATGAAGTTTCCACCTGAAATCCCAAGCAGAAAAACAAAAAGTAGAACTAATAAAGGAGGTACACCACAACCTAACATAAACGATAGCCTGGAAATGACAAAACTGGACTCTTCCATCGTTTCAGAAGAGAAAAGAGCCGCAATCACACCTCAGATTCAGGCTTTTCATCTACAAAAAGCAGCAGCAGAAGGCTTGATGAGCCTTCTTCGTGAAAGGGGGAAAGGTTATTTAGCTTTGTGTTCTTACCACCGCAAAGAAGCTATCCATATTTTGAGCCATCTACCTTCTCACCACTAGAATACCGGTTGGGTACTGCGCCAAATTGGAAGGGCCCGTTTTCAACTTTCAGAGTCCGTGCGACCTGAAAGAATATTCTCAGAGGTTAGAAGGAGGGAGAATTATAGAGTGGAAGGCATGGAGATCTACACTACAACACTTTGGCATCCTCCAAAAGATGTTGCTCTTTCAGTTCTGTCGAAAGACTTCACAGACATGGATAAAAGTTCTCCAGCCAGAGGCCTGGTGTGCTGCAGGGACCCGTTGCAGTCTGCAACGGGAACAGGATATTGCCATTAAATTCTTCCAGAGAACTATCGAAGTGGATCCAAATGATGCTTACGCCTATACCGTCTTAGGGCGCGAGTGTGTCTTCACTGAAGAATTGGACAAAGCCTTAGCTTGATTTTGAAATGCTCTCAGAGTCAGTCCTAGACATTGCAATGCATGGTAAGTGGTCAGGAAGCATAAAGACAACAATACCGGTTGGGTACTGCGCCAAATTGGAAGGGCCCGTTTTAAACTTTCAGAGTCCATGCGACCTGAAAGAATATTCTCAGAGGTTAGAAGGAGGGAGAATTATAGAGTCGAAGGCATGGAGATCTACACTACAACACTTTGGCATCCTCCGAAAGATGTTGCTCTTTCAGTTCTGTCAAAAGACTTCACAGACATGGATAAAAGTTCTCCAGCCAGAGGCCTGGTGTGCTGCAGGGACCCGTTGCAGTCTGCAACGGGAACAGGATATTGCCATTAAATTCTTCCAGAGAACTATCGAGGTGGATCCAAATGATGCTTACGCCTATACCGTCTTAGGGCGTGAGTGTGTCTTCACTGAAGAATTGGACAAAGCCTTAGCTTGATTTTGAAATGCTATCAGAGTCAGTCCTAGACATTGCAATGCACGGTGAGTGGTCAGGAAGCGTAAAGACAAAGTCTTACGGATGGTGCCGGTACTCGCTAATTTTTCTTGTTAGATAGCTCTTTATTGTCATGAATTTGGTGACGAATACTTAGGGATGGTACACGCTGGTCAATAACTTCTAACTAAGATGTTTTCTTATGAAATGTATGTCTTGAACAAACTCTTAAATGAACTCATGATAATAGAATACCAGATCCTTATACTCAACAGTTTCTGTCTTCTACCAGACTTTTGCAGATACCGTAGTTGTCTTTAGGGTGTGTGTGTGTGTGTGTGTGTGTGTGTGTGTGTGTGTGTGTGTGTGTGTGTGTGTGTGTGTGTGTGTGTGTGTGTGTTTCTTTAGTTTTGTTACTTGATTTGTTACTTTTTGTTCGAGCACCGCAGCGGTGATGGGGACAAAAAGGGCTTGGGAGATTGGAAAGGAATAGCATCATTCACTTATTGGATAATAGAAAAAAATATGGACACGATTCACTAGCTGCTGCTTTGTGACAGTGTTCCAGTCTCTGGCGTTACTATGAAGAACCGAGCGTCCCCTTTTATTCAGCGGTCTCTCTGTTTCACTGTTTTGTGCTCGTGTGTCAGTAGACACACAGGAAATGTCTACCTGGGTCGTATGGTTAGCAACTGAATAAGATATGAAAAAGCGTGGTCCTACTTCCGCCTCAACACCATACTGACTGTTGACATTTATTGTATTTTTCTGGGCTGACTTAATAGTTAAAACCTCAAGAGAAGGCCGGGCGCGGTGGCTCACGCCTGTCATCCCGGCACTCTGGGAGGCCGAGGCGGGCGGGTCACAAGGTCAAGGGATCGAGACCATCCCGGCCAACATGGTGAAACCCCGCCTCTATTAAAAGTAGAAAAATTAGCTGGGCGTGGTGGTGGGCGCCTGTGGTCCCAGCTACTCGGGAGGCTGAGGCGGGAGAATCTCTTGAACCCGGAGAGGTGGAGGTTGCAGTGAGCCGAGATCACGCCATTGCGCTCCACGCTGGGCGACAGAGCGAGACGCCCTCTCAAGAAAAGAAAATAAAAAAAATAAATAAATACACAAATGAATATCAAGAGAAAGTATAATTCTGAAGTCATAAGCCTGTGGTCGTTTTCTTGTCAGATACGGTTATCTTTGGGGTGGGTTAATTGTTACAGCAGTGGAGGTTTTTCATTGGATTTGCTTCTAAATCTGAAGCATTAGATTACTAAAACATTTTTTGATTTGTGACTATGTTGTTTAGTGGGTGATATCTCATTCTGCTGTAGTAGTTACATCTCCTGAAAGATGGCCAAAAACATAATAGTGCTAGCTATCGCTGACCAATGTAACAATCAACTTGCCGATACTGCCTTCTCTTCCGACGGCCGTGTTCTCCGTGACATTTTAAGAACTCAGTTCTTCATGAGACTTGTGTGGTTTTTTGATTTTTTCCCAAGTCTGGTTGATCCTTGTGTCGTTTGCTTTTTAAATGTGTATCGTCCGTTCAGCTATTTCGCAGGAGTCGCATTCTTAAAAAAACTTAACCGTATCAAAAATTGTGTTTAAAGGAGGATTATTCAGATCGGCAAGCTTTTACTAGGAAGAGTTTAAATGCTGACATATTTAGGTAGCTCTCAATACTGAGCCACTTTATTCTAACTACAAAATAGATAGCCGTTCTTTTGTTTTCACTTTGACTATCACTAGCACGGTGTTTAATACCTTTTCTTCATCTCTAACACAATGATAATGATATAGGAAGCCACTCAAATCAAGCAGATATGTTGTGCTTTTAAGAAAAAAAAAAAAAAAAAGTCTTTCTGTGGCACAGAACGAGGAGGTGTGGCTGGAATCTAGAATCTGCAGTGAAAACCAATGAAAGAGGGCGAAACCCCGTGTCTACTAAAAAGAAAACAATGAGCCGGCCACGGTGGCAGTCTCTCTGGTTCAAGTGCAGGAGAATGACTGGAACCCAGGAGGCAGAGGTTGCCGTGAGCTGAGATCACGCCACTGCACTCCAGCATGGGGGACAGAGCAAGACTCCATCTCAGAAACAAACAAACACACAAAGCCAATAAAGGTGTTTCATTCAACCCGTCAGGCTCAGGTCTCTCGAACAGGATACATCCGGCCCCCGGAGGAAACGTCGAGGGGTGGGGTGGAATCTATTTTGTGGCCTCAAGGGAGGGTGTGAGAGGTAGTCCCACTGCAGGCAAGCGGTGATGGCCTAAGGAAGCCCCTCCGCCCAAGAAGCGATATTCATTTCGAGCCTGTCAGCCACCCGAGAGGGAGACTCGGGCTCTCTGCAGACCCCGCAACCCCCACCCCAGCCCCACCCCCACCCCCACCCCCACCCCCCCACCTCGTGAAATGGGCTCTCGCTCCGTCAGGCTCTGTTCACACCGTGTGGTTTTGTAACCTCCAGCGTGTGTGCGTGGGTTGCTTGGTGGGGTGGGGCCGGCTGTGGACAGAGGAGGGGATAAAGCGGCGGTGTCCCGTGGGTGCCCGGGACTTGGGATGTGGGACGTGGGACGTGGGTGGGGTGGCCAGAGCCTAGGGAACTCATCGCCTGTCAGGACGTCTCCCCTCCTAGTCCCCTCTCTGACCTACGCTCCACGTCTTCGCAGTTCAGTGGGGACCTTGTGGGTGGAGTCACCATCCCTTTGGACTGTAGCCGATGAAGGCCGGGCTCCCAAGAGTCTCCCCGGAGTCGGGGCCTTGGCCAGGCTCACAAGGATGCTGACGGTGACGGTTGGTGACGGTGATGTACGTTGGAGGCCTCGGGCCGACGCAGAGGTATCCATTTGACCTCGGTGGGACAGGCCAGCTTTGCGGAGTCCCGTGCGTCCTTCCAGAGACTCATCCAGCGCCAGCAAGCATGGTCCCGAGGGTCCCAGCTCCCAGCAGAGACACTTTTGTTCACACAGGATCCCGGACAGGGAAGTTCTCAGCAGGCCTTAGGCCTCCTAGCCAAAAAGCCAAAACCACTTCTGGGATTTTTTTCGAAGAGCCAGTGGTTCCACAAGGGGCCGTGGGTACTTGTGGAAATGGAGAGAAGTGTTTGTGGATACATATTTGAGACCCAACGGGCAGGGCTCGGTCACAGGTCACGCAGGACACGGGCAGATGCACATTGAGAAAACCATCCCAGCGTCCTAGGTGAACAGAAGTACGATTTTTCGAGACAGTCGAGGGAGAAGCAACCCCAGATTTGAGGGTTGGATCTTTATTCATATGTAGTACCTATGAGGTATCCAAGTCCAGAA
>NC_085931.1:2554625-2562125 GCF_028885625.2 Pongo pygmaeus | reverse complement strand
CTGAGCGTCAGGGCCGCAGCGAAAGGTGGCAGGGCCCACGCTTTGAAAGGCTGAAATCCCGGCGGCTCAGGCCTGTCGTCCCAGCACTTCGGGAGGCCCGGGAAGGCGGATCCTTTGAGGTCAGGGGTTCGATACCAGCGTGGCCAACACGGAGAAACCCCGCGTCTACAAAAAATAGAAATATCAGCCGGCCGTGGCGGTGCGCGCCTGTAATCCCAGCTACCGAAGAAGAATCACTGGAAGCCGGGAAGCAGAGGTTTCAGTGAGCCGAGAGAGCGCCACTGCACCGCAGCCTCGGTGACCGAGCGAGAGAGACTCAGTCCGAAAAAAAGAAAAGAAGAAAAAAAAAAAAAGAACAGGCCCAAATGCTGCACTGTCAGTGAACGTTAGTGTTTCGGGTGTTTCGTTTTATCTCTGTCTCTCTCTCTCTCTCTGTCTCTCTCTCTCTCTCTCTCTCTCTCTCTCTCTCAATCTCTCTCTCTCTCTCTCTCTCTCTCTCTCTCTCTCTCTCTCTCCTCTCTCCTCTCTCCTCTCTCCTCTCTCCTCCTCTCCTCCTCTCCTCCTCTCCTCCTCTCCCCTCTCCCC
Organism: Pongo pygmaeus; assembly: GCF_028885625.2. Taxonomy (NCBI): domain Eukaryota; kingdom Metazoa; phylum Chordata; class Mammalia; order Primates; family Hominidae; genus Pongo; species Pongo pygmaeus. Next base: position 2,561,540 of record NC_085931.1, on the reverse strand, counting down.
TCTAACTTTTATTTCTTGTTCGAAGACACATGTGCAAGAGTGTTATGTCATAGGTAAACTTAAACTTGTGACGGGGTGGGGGGGGGGGTTCAGTGTTCAGTGTGCAGATGATTTCATCACCCGGATACTCAGCGCCGTGTCCGGTAGTTTTCGTGTTTTGTTTTTTTCCCGAAGCTGTCTCTCCTTCCACCCCTCCTCCCTGAAGTAGGCTCCCGCGTCTCCGGTCCCCCTCGTTCTGCCCACGCAAGAACTCTCATCTATGAGTTCCCAGTTGTAGATGAGAACAGGTGGTATTTAGCCGACGGTTGTTTTCATCTTCGGTGGTGGTGGTGGTGAAATAGGCATGACACTAAATGGACCCTTAGGACGCTCCCCTCCGTCCCCACCCCGCACCCCCTCCCCCCCCCACACCCCCTCATTCCCGCACCCCCTCCTCCAACGCAAGAAAGGAAGAAAGACAGAAATGAAAGTAAGAGGTGAGCCTGCAAGGTGGCGGAGGCTGGGGATCTCAAAGGGTGAGCAAGCGATGGGGTCCCGGGGATGTCTCGGCCGAGGTATCCAAAATAGGGGACCCACTTTCCAGCCCCAGCACACCCAGGAATCCTCAGCCGCAGCCAGCCTCTGGGTGGGGTTGCGCCTGTCAAAGCTTCTAAATGGAGAGAAGCCCAAGGCTATGGAAGGCATCAGCTCCAACTCCAGGAAGGGAATAGGGCTCTGTGCATATGAATGGGGCTTCAGAAGGCGGTGCCGCGGCTTCCAAAGCGATGCGCCTCGCCTCTCCTCGCCCAGAGCGAGACTCCGTCTGAAAAGAAATACACAAATCAATACTAAAAGAATTCATCCATCCATAAATAAGAAAGAAAGAAAGGAAGAAAGAAAGGAAGAAAGAAAGAAAGAAAGAAAGAAAGAGAGAGAGAGAGAGAGAGAGAGAAAGAAAGAAAGAAAGAAAGAAAGAAAGAAAGAAAGAAAGAAAGAAAGAAAGAAAGAAAAGAAAAGAAAGAAAGAAAGAAAGAATCAGTCCAGCGGTCATGGTCGTGAATCACTCCCCGGAGTCCAGGCGCAGTGGCTCACGCCCGTCACGCCAGCACTCTGAGACGCCGGGTCAGGAGGGTGGCAACAAAACGAGGAGACCCCGTCCGTGGAAAAACATTGAAAAATGAAGGCCGGGCGCGGTGGCTCACGCCCGTCATCCCAGCACTTCGGGAGGCCGGGAAGGGCGGATCGATCACCCGAGGTCGGGAGTTCGAGTCCAGCCCGAGCCACACGGAGAAGCCCCGCCTCCACGAAAAATACCACATCAGCCAGACGTGGCGGCGCCCGCCCGCCATCCCAGCTACTCGGGAGGCCGACGCGGGAGAATCGCTCGAACCCGGGAGGCAGAGGTTGCGGCGAGCCAAGATCGCGCCACCGCACCGCAGTCTAGGCAACCAGAGCGAAACTCTGTCTCGGGGTGGGGGGGAAGAAAAAAACGGTCCGGGGACAGTGGCGCGTGCCCGTGGTCCCGGGTACCGTACTCTGGAGGCTGAGGCGGAAGGATCGCTCGAGTGCAGGAACGTCCACGCTGCAGTGAGTGAGCTACGACGGCACCACTGCCGGGGTGACAGAGTGAGATGCCGTCTCTAAATCAATCAGTCCATCAGATCACCGGGAGGCGCTCCCCGTGTCTCACTCTCAAAGGGTGTCTCTTTAGGCCAAGCACGCACGGTGCCTCACGCCAGTCATCCCAGCACTTTGGGAGGCCGAGGCGGGAGGAAAGAAGGAAGGGAGGAAGGGAGTAAGGGAGGAAAGAAGAAAGGCAGGAAGGCAGTAAGGCATGAAAGAAAGAGGGGAAGAAGGAAAGGAAAAAGAAGAAAGAAAGAAAGAAGAAAAGAGAAGAAAAGAGAAGGGAAGAAAAGAAAGGAAAACGGGGAGGGGGCCTATGTCCTCGACCGGTGACCGCCCAGGATACAGCGGGTCACGGCCGACCGACCGAAGCCTCGACCCGCGGGGCCTCAAGCAATCTTCTCCTCATCGCAGCCTCTCAGCCGCGACGACAGGCGGCCATCACCAGGCACAAGTCACCTTCTAATAATATTACGATTCTATCGAGACAGGGTCTCGCTGCGTCATCCAGGCCGGATCGCCGTGGCACGATCTCAGCTCATCGCAACCTCGGCCTCCCCGGTCGGAGCCACTCGCCCGCCCCAGTCTCCCGAGCAGTCGTGATCCCAAGCCCAGGCCACCAGGCCCGGCTCACCGTTCTATTTTTCAGAGAGACGGGGTTTCGCCGCGTCGGCCAGCGCGGTCGGTCTGGAACTCCCGGCCTGAAGCGATCCAGCCGCCTCGGCCTCCCAAAGTGCCGGAGTGACAGGCGTGAGCTACCGTGCCCGGCCCAGACCGTCTCGTTCATACATCATAGAGAAGGGGTTTCGTCAGCCGACGGGTGGAGGGCGGGGTGAGTTTCACTCAGCCTGCGTACCGGGGAAAGGGTAAGTGAGTGTGCTTTGTGAACTAGATACGGAAATCGTGTGTGTGTGTGTGACAGAGAGAGAGAGAGAGAGAGAGAGAGAGAGAGAGAGAGAGAGAGAGAGAGACCGACGAATCCCACCATGAGGACCCGGAAACGGTGTCCGATTTGGGTCCCCGTGTAGTCACCTCTCTGTGTGTAGGTGACTGAGGATTCCACAAATGAAGGTCAGCAGTATCTATGGAGCTGTTTCTCCCTCTCATGCGTCTCATCCGTGTGGTGGAGAAAGGGGAGAAAAGTGGTCGTGACGGGAAGTCGTCTTCACGCCCGAGGAAGCCGAAGGCAGGCCGAGGGGAAGGAGGGCATCCCACGTGACAGCTCCACCCCCGCGCACCCTTTCCAACGCCGGGGCCGCCGGTCCACCCTGTACGACAACCCACCCCCAAGAACAGCACGGTCCGGAGCGGTCCAGTCTCATCCCATCCGGCCAACCCGGGGCATCCGGCGGAAGTGTTCGCCGGAGGGTCGGAAAGCAGCGTCCACGCGGTTCCCCCGGGGTCTCCCGGCAAAGGCCAGCCGGGGGAGGGTAGCGGGACGTGACGGGGGCCGGGGGCACGCGCCTCAGAGCTCCCCGGAAGGCGGCAGGTAGCCGGCGGGGGACGCCGAGCCAGAGACGTCCGGCGGGATCTAGATCCGGAAGCCGCGTCGGTCCTCTCCCACAGCTCTCCTAGGGAAAATGCCACGGCGGCGGCGGCGGGAGCCTCGGCCGGGGGAGAAGCGGGGACAAGGGGGAGAGGGAAGGAGGCCCTCGGGAGGATTCAGCCACGAAAACCCACTCAGCCAAGCTCCCTCCGTCTCTCGGGGTCCAAGGGACACCCCGGGAGACGGCAAGAGACACGTTCACTCCGTGCTTTTCACCTCCGTCTTTTATTTTTTTCATCTTTTCCATTTTACAAGAGGTGCGCATCTCAACAACCAGACGGTGGGTGTGAGGGGAGAAGCGTCAAGGGCAGGAGTTGGAGACCAGCGTGAGCAACTGAGCAACACAAGTAGGAGAGCCCAGCTGAAAGAGATGAAAAAGGAGGAGGAGGAGGAGGACGAGGACGAGGAGGACGAGGAGGACAGGGGGAGTGGGTGGGGGGAGGAGAAGGAAAGAAAAGAAAAGAAAAAAAGAAAAAGAAAAGCAACCACCAAGAAAGTTAAAATCGTCCAACGGTCGGAAGCTCAAGACCAGGCTGACCAAGACGGAGAAACCCCATCTGTACTAAAAATATAAAAGTCAGCCGGGCACGATGGCGCTTCCCCGTCATTCCAGCTCCTCGGGAAGGCCAAGGCAGGAGGATCACTCGAACCCGGGAGGCGGAGGTCGCAGCGAGCCGAGATCACGCCATCGTAGTCCACCCTGGGCGACAAGAGTGAAACTCCGTCTGGAGGGGGAGGGGGAGGGGGAGGGGGAGGGGGAGGGGGAGGGGGAGGGGGAGGGGGAGGGGGCGGAGGTCGCAGCGAGCCGAGATCACGCCATCGTAGTCCACCCTGGGCGACAAGAGTGAAACTCCGTCTGGAGGGGGAGGGGGAGGGGGAGGGGGAGGGGGAGGGGGAGGGGGAGGGGGAGGGGGAGGGGGAGGGGGAGGGGGAGGGGAGAGATCGGTGAGACGCGTCTCAAAATTTTATCTGTTCGCATTCCGCGTGCGTAAAACGGAAAGAACCGACCCACGAGAAATACGACCAGAGCGTACCGTGCCCACGCGTGTCATCCCAGCACTCCGGGAGGCCGACGTGGAAGGATGGCCGGAGCGTAGACGTTTGAGATCACCTCGACGTGTGAGACGACACCTGCAATAATAATAATCATAGAAGTTTAAAAAGCGATCACGTGTGCCCAGAGCGTGGACAACAAAGCGAGAGCACACCCGTACTAAAAAGAAGACGATTGACAGACAGGCAGGCAAGCAGGCAGGCAGGCAGGCAGGCAACTATAGAATGAGCCAGGTGCAGCGTCTCACGCCTGTCACAGCAGCAGCGCGGGCGGCCGAGGCAGGCAGGCGGATCGCTCGAGAACAGGAGTCCGAGACCAGCCCGGGCCACACGACAGAACCCCAGACCCCATCTCACTCACATCCACACATACACAGATACCTGCCTCCCTACCTACGGAAAACGTGAGACATGAGAAAGAACATAAAAGTCACCCGGTGTGGTGGTGCCCACCCGTAGTCCCAGGGAACGGGGACGGGAGGGATGGGACGCGGGACGGCCAGTCGGTCGGACGGTCGGTGGAAATCGTCGAGGCTGGGGTGATCCCGGGCGACAGAGGCAGAGGAAGACCCCGCCGGGAAGGCAGGGAAGGAAGGAAACCAACGAAACAAGCAAGCAAACGATGAACATGACAATGACCTAGAATAACCCATGAGAATAAAGAAGCAAATAAGAGGGTACGAAGAAAGCTAAAAGGTAAGGTAATGAAGATGACAATCCACCGTTTTCTCTCCAGCCCAGCCCAGCCCAGGTGGAGTGGAGGCGCGCGATCACAGCCCACGTTCGCCTCTGCCTCCCGGGCTTAAGAGATCCCTGTAGTCCCATCCCAGCTACTTGGGAGCCTGAGGTCACCAGAGCCCAGAGTGAGAAGATCAGGCAGGCCCCAAAAGAAAAGAAAATAAATACACGAACATTGTTAATCCATAATAAACGAAGGATATACATATACAGGTCTATGTAAATGACATGGGTTTTTACGTCATACACGTTCATCCATTAAAATTAACATCTATCCTATACACATGTATGAATGATGGAAATGTCTAGTTTTATCACTAGATATTTTCGTCGGTGTAGGTACGTGTCCGTGTGTCCATATCTACGTATCTATCTATCTAGATAGATATACGTACGCTCACACACAGCAGCGTGCAGAAAAGAAGATTGAAAACAAGAAGGAATCGGCCGGGCGCGGTGGCCGACACCCGTACTCCCGGCACGCTTTGGGAGGCCGAGGCGGGGGAGGGGGAGGGGTGGGGGAATCGCTAGGTCAGGAGTTCGAGACCAGCCCGGCCAAATATGGTGAAATTCCGTCTTCGCTCAAAATACAAAAACTGCTGTTCGCTTGAGAGCCCTGGAGGCAGCGGCGGCGCCGAGCCGAGGAGGCACCACCGCGCTCCAGCTCCAGCCTGGGCGACAGAGCGAGATTCCGTCTCCAGAAAGAAGGAAGAAGGAAAGAATGGGGGCGGCGGGGGAAACACACACACACACACACACACACACACACACACACACACACACGACCAAAAAAAAACAAGAGGGAGTATTACTGGCCGACGGCAACAGCGACTCCCTCCCTCTTAAAAGTCCCGCGGACGCAAACTCCAAATGGGGCAGAGAAAAATGTAGGAGAGGGAGTTCCGCGTGGTCCCAGCTCCACCGAAGGCCGAGGCCGGTGAAGGGCACCCGCGCGTGAACGGGGATCGGCGCCCTCGCAGCGATCCACCGCAGCCCGCGGAGGGAACGGCCAGCGGCCGGCCTGCCGGTCGACCCGGGACACGGCGGGCCGCCTGCCGAGTCCGGGGCTCGCGGGCGGCCGCCGATCGACCCCGGAGGTCCGAAACAGGAGCGGCCGCCAGCCGAGGTCGCCCGTGTGTGGAGACGCCCCGGGCCTCGCCGCCGCCCGCTTCCCGCCACCCTCGGAGGAAAGAGGGGGAAGGACGCGCGAGGGCCGGGACCCCGGGTGGGCGACCCCCTGGCCCGGGCGGCCACCCCCGGGACGGGGGCCGGCGGGCCACGGACCCGGCTCGGCGCGGCCGCCTCCGCGGCTCCCACCCACGCTCCCCGAGCTCCGTCCCAGCCCGGAGCGGACGAGCCGCCCCGGCGGGGAACGGGGAGGAGGCGGGAGCCGAAGAAGCGGGGCGCGCCGACCGGGGACGCGCGCCCGCCCCCCCACAGCCCCGCCCCGCCCGTGGTCGGCGGGGAGGGAGGAAGACGAACGGACGGACGGACGGCGCCGGACGCGCACGCCCCGCCGGGCCCCGAGACCAGGCAGGCCCAATAAGAAAAGAAAATAAACGAAAATCGTTAATAAATAATAAACAAACGAAAGAAGGAAGGAAGGAAGGAAGGAAGGAAGGAAATACATATACAGGTATATGTAAATGAAATGGGATTTTATGTCATACATGTTCATACATGAACATCTATAATATAAGCATGTCTTAATTATGGAAATATATAGTTTTATCAGTAGATATTTTTGTCGGTGTATGTATATATGTATGTATGTACATATCTGTCTCTATCTACATCTATAGGTATAGATATATCTCTCTCTATAGATATATCTTATACCTATAGACACATATACGTATGTTCACACACCGCAGCGTGCAGAAAAGATTGAAAAAAAGAAGGAATCGGCCAGGCGCGGTGGCCGAGGCCCGTACTCCCGGCACGGTTTGGGAGTCCAAGGCGGTGGGGGGGGGGGG
>NC_085931.1:2524625-2542125 GCF_028885625.2 Pongo pygmaeus | reverse complement strand
GCACGGGAGCGGGCGGAGAGCCGACTCGCGGCCGAGGTGGGGGTCACGCGCCGGACGGAAGGCCGCGCGCACCCACCGCTCGCGGCGGCCGCGTCCCAACCCGCTGGGACGCCGGGCCCGGCCCGGCGGGATCCTCCCCCGACTCGGAAGGGGGAGGCGCGGGCCACACAGCAGGCGACGAGCCGCGCTCGGCCACCACCGCGGTGGCCGGCGGAACCCTCGCTCTCCCCACCCTCAACCCGTCGAGGGGGAAGCGGAGGAGGGTCCTCTGCGCGCGAGTCGCTACGACAGCGCTACCATAAGGCAGAAGGAGACAGAGGCGGCAGGCCGGGAGATCCGGCACCCCAAGGCACACCTCTCTCAGATCGCTAGAGAAGGCTTTCTCACCGAGGGTGGGTCACACTCCCCACCCGCCAGTCGCCCCTCGTCGGGCCCGCAGAGGCGCTCGGGGACGCCCGGGGAAGGGAGGGGGCCTGCGGTACGAGGAGAAGCGCGCCTGCGGCGACCTCGAGCATTCGCGGTCAGGGCGGGGGGCCCGGCAGGCTCACAAGGCCCCCCCCGTCCACCCGCCTCCTGCGTCGCTTCCGAGGCAAAGCCACGCACGCGACCGGTCGGAGGCAGAACGGCAGCCCCTCGGCGGCCGGCCGGCGCACGCGTCACCGGCCCGCGCCCGCCGCGATCGCTCACACGGCCCTCGCGCACCCGCCAGAGGGGAGCACGGGACGTGCGCTCGCCGGACCCGGCGGCGCCCTTCCCCGCGCGGGAGGGGCGCGCATCTCATCTCACTCGACCGCCTCGAACCCCACGCCGACGGGCTCCCCTCGGGACCCACGCGCGGACACCGGAGGAGGGGACGCCGGGGGTGGGAGGGACACACCACCGCTCGGCCTCGGGCACCTGAGGGACGACCCGGAGCGCTCCAGGAGCACCGCAAAGGCCCGGGCGGAGCCAACGCTCGCGCGAAACCCCCGAGAGGGCAGCACGACGGGCCGGCGGGACGGCACCCCCACCGCCGCGGAGGGGGCCCGCCCGCAAGTCGACGACCGCGGGAGGCGAGAGCGAGGGGTGCCCGCCGCGTCAGAGGACCCCGCCGACCCACCCCGCGAAGCGGAGAGCGGGGACGGGACAGCCAGGTCAGGCCGGGTTCCGCACCCCACGCCTTCCCAACGCACCACCGGCAGGCGGACGGAGGAGAGGCAAGGGGCCCCCGCGGGCGGGGCGAGAAGAACGGTCCCATTCGCCACGAATGTCCGCCCCTCGCCCGTCGCGGCTTGGATCCGGCCCGGGAGAGCGTGACGTCACCACATCGATCACGGAACAGCCCCCGGGAGCGGGGGGTCGGCCAGCCGGCCGGCGAGCGAGCCGATCGGCCCCGGCCGTCCCCCGCTCCGGGGAAGGGGCGGCGGACAACCCAGCGGAGACGAGGACGCCTGACACGCACGGCACAGGGCCGACGGGGGTGGGGTTGTCACCGCCGCCCCGGGTGCCCGCGGCGGAGAGCGCACGGGGGCAGGGTAGCCCTCGCCGCCTTCCCCGCCGCCCCCGGGTGGGTCAGAGACCCGGACCCGGGCCGGCACCGGGAGTCGGGACGCTCGGACGCGCGAGAGAGCAGCAGGCCCGCGGGCCCCAGCAGCAGGCGGCTCGAGCGGGAGCAGGGCCGGCTAGCCGGGTCAGCGGTGGGCCAGAGTCCCGCACGCATCCGGAGGCCCAACCTCTCCAGCGACACAGGTCGCCAGAGGAGAGCGTGTCAGCAATAACCCGGTGGCCCAAAATGCCGACTCGGAGCGAAAGATATATCTCCCCCGGGGGCAGGAGGCCCGATCGCCGACCACGCCGCCGGCCCAGGACACCCACGACACGGACATCTGTCCCCAAAATCGCCACCATCGCAGCCAGACACGGAGCACCCGGGGCCCCCTGGTCGACCCCAGGACACACGCGGGAGCGGCGCCGGGCCAGGGAGGCCCTCCCGGCCGCCCGTGCCACACGCACGGGCCGGCCCGTGTCTCCAGAGCGAGGCCCGGAAGCAGTTTCGGCCGGCCCCCCGTGCGATCGGGACACACGAGGGACCGAAGGCCGGCCAGGTGTGACCTCCCGGGCCGCACGAGGGCTCGGGGAGCGCTCTCCGACTCCGCACGGGGACTCGCCAAAAAGGATCACGGCGGAGGGACCGCGGCCCGGCCCGGGGACCGCTCCCCGGCACCCGGGGGACGGGGGCAGGACGGTCCCCGGCTCCCCACGGGGACCCGGAAACACATTCGGCCGCCGCCTCAGACGGCCAGGACGCGCGCGGGCCCGCGACCGAGCCGGGAAGGGCGTCCCCGGCCTCCCGCGCCACGCGCGGTGGGTCCCCGCGGGTCGCGGCTCGGGCCTCGGGAGCTGCGGCGCGCTGGTCGACCGGCCCGGGCGGCCCCACGGCCCGGCTCGGGCCCAGAAGCGCAGCGACAGCCTCTCCCCCACATAAACCTGCACGCCAGAGCTCTGACTCACAAGCGACGCGCCACAGCCCTGGCGCCACCGGGCCAGCCGGGCTGACGACCGCGGGCTTTCCGGAGCTCTGCCTGGCTCACAGCGGGGACGGTCCCCTCCCTCGGCAGCTGCCACCGCAGCTCCGGAAGCCAAGAGCACGATCTAACAGCGGCCGCCAGATGGAGCCCGACGACCGTCGCGAACGTCAGCGAGACCGATCCGGACGGCTGGCAGGGCGGCCCGTGGACCGCCAAAGCGAAACCGTGAGTCGAGAAGCCCTTCCCGAGGCCGAAAACGCAGCCCCTCTCCCCCAACCCCACAGAAACGCCTCCCCAAAACGTGTCCCCGCATCGACCGCGACAGAGTCAGAAGACAACCCACGGCGTCTGGGTGTTTGGAGATGCATCTCGGAGGGAGGGAGGGAGGGAGGGAGGGAGGGAGGGAGAAAGAACCCACAAGGAAGGACTCGGTCGCGGGTCGCTGCGGACACAGGGAGAGGCAGAATGCCTAGGCTCTTCCAGAATCCACACAGAGACAGACAGAGGGAGAGAAAGACGGAGGGAGGGAGAGAATGGAGAAAAGAGACAGATGGTGAAAGGGAAGGAGGGAGGGAAGGGAGCAGGGAGGGAGGGAGGGAGGGAGAGAGGGAGGGAGGGAGGGAGGGAGGAAGAAAGTGGAGAAAAGAGAGACCATCTAAAAAACAGAGATACGGAAAGAAAACTTCTTAAACGTTCCATTTTTTCAAAGACAGGTGGAGAGGAAAGAAACACGAAAAGGAGAGAAAGAAGGAGGAAAGAAACGAAGGAAAGAGGGGAAAAGAAACAGAGAGGAAAGAAAAATGAAGGAAAGACAGGGAACGAAAGAGAAATAAGACACGAAGGAAAAAAGAACAGAAAGAGAGAGAGAAGGAAAGGAAGAGAGGAAGAAACACGTAAAGGAGGAAAGAGAGGAAGAAAGGAAGGAAGAAACACATCAAGGAGAGAAAGGAAGGAAGAATCACATCAAGGAGAGAAAGAAAGAAAACGGATAAATATGCCCGTTTATCTATAAATACAAATACAACACTCTTCACACATAAGCATAGGCGTATTCATCTACCATCGTTTCTTCACGTAGCAACGTATATTTATATTTCGTAAATTTATAGAAGCGTATCTCTACACACGTGCTTTGCATAAGTGTACTTCTATACAATAAATACATCTGTCGCGTAGAAATGTACTTATCCGTACGTCCACGTAAACATCTATAGTTATATACAAACGTATGAAAACGCTTATATTTCTAAATAAAAGTGAGTACATAGAAACGAAACAAATAAAACATACGACGAACCGAGTCCACAGGCAGGGCGCGGTGGCTCACGCCTGTCATCCCAGCACTTCGAGAGGCCGAGGCGGGCGCATCACCTGAGGTCGGGAGTCAGAGACCAGCCCGGACAACGTGGTGAAACCCCGTCTCTACTAAAGATACGAAAATCGGCCGGGCGTGGAGGTGCATCCCTGTCATCCCAGCTACTCAGGAGGCCGAGGCAGGAGAATCGCTTGAACCCGGGAGGTGGAGGGTGCGGTGAGCCAAGATCGCGCCATCGCACTCCAGCCTGGGACACTTAAGAGTGAAACTCTGTCTCAAAGAGACGGAAGAGAAAGAGAGAGAGAGAGAGAGAGAGAGAGAGAGAGAGAGAAACAGAAAGAGAGAGAGAGAAAGAAAGAGCGAGAAAGAAAGAGAGAGAAAGAAAGAAGAAAGGAAGGAAGGAAGAAAGAAAGAAGGAAGAAAGGAAGGAAGAAAGAAAGAAAGAAAGAAAGACAGACAGACAGAGAGAGAGAGAGAGAGAGAGAGAGAGAGAGAGAGAGAGAGAGGCCGGGCACGGTGGCTCACGCCTGTCATCCCAGCACTTTGGGAGGCCAAGGCAGGCGGATCACCTGAGGTTGGGAGATGGAGACCAGCCTGACCAACGTGGGGAAACCCCGTCTCTACAAAAAATACAAAATCAGCCGGGCACGGTGGCACACACCTCTAATCCCACCTACTAGGGAGGCTGAGGCAGGAGAATCGCTTGAACCTAGGAGGCGGAGGTTGCGGTGAGCCGAGAGCGCGCCATGGCCCTCTGGCCCGGGCAACAAGCGTGAAACTCTGTCTAAAAAAAAAAAAAAAAAAAAAAAAGAAAGAAAGAAAGAAAGAGAGAAGGAAGAAAAAGAAAGAAAGAAAAGGCAAGGCAAGGCAAGGCGAGGCAAAGCGAGGCAAATCTACCCGCTTTCACTACATCTGGGGAGAATCAGGAAAGTCCCCACCAACGACAAGGCCTAAAGGGGAGCCGCCATCTGTAAAACCCGAGCAGAAGAGTCCACGCGGGTTAAAGACACGAAGACACACAAGGAAACCACCGACCAAGGAGAAGGACCATCTGGCCCAGCCAGGGTCTGTCTCCTGAGGTCGTCTGGGCAACCAGGGACCGGGACGGAGGGAGGGCGGGACTCCGAACCTCCGTCTCGAAAAACAAATCCCGCTCATAAAATAAAATTCCGTTAAAAAAAGAAAGTACGCGTCGTTCCTAACGTGTCTGGTGCCTCGAAAGGCGAGAGGGGTCTGTGTACGTCACTGTGGGGGGGGGGGGGTTCTCTTTTTTTTTTTTTTTTTCTTTTTTCCCGGAAACTCACTTTTTAAGTATTTTCTTTCATGTCAGTTTTATTTTCCTTTTTTTTGAGACGGAGTCTCGCTCTGTCGCCCAGGCTGGGGTGCGGTGGCGCGATCTCGGCTCACCGCAACCTCCGCCTCCCAGGTTCAAGCGATTCCCCTGCCTCAGCTCGGCCTCCCGAGTAGCTGGGATTACAGACAGTACAGCACCGCGCCCGGCTAATTTTGTGTATTGTGAGGAGAGATGGGGTTTCGCCATACTGGCCCTGCTGGTCTGACCGCCTCGTGATCCACCGGCCTTGGCCGCCCAAAGTGCTGGCGATGACAGGCTTGAGCCACCGCGCGGGGCCTATTTGTTTGCTTTATTTTATTTTCTTTGTTTATTTTCATTTATGTGTTTATTTATTTGATTTTATTTTTCTGAGACGGAGTTTCGCTCTTGTTGCTCAGACTGGGGTGCGACGGCGCGATCTCGGCTCACCGCGACCTCCGCTTCCCAGGTTCAAGCGATTCTCCTGCCTCAGCCTTCCTAGCAGCTGGGATTATAGGCATGCGCTACCACACCCGGCTAATTTTGTATTTTCAATTGAGACGGGATTTCCCCATGTTGGTCAGGCTTGTCTCCGACTCCCGACTTCAGGTGATGCGTCCACCTCGGCCTCCCAAAGTGATGGGATGACAGGCATGAGCCACCGCGCCCGGCCTGTTGTATTGTATTGTATTGTATTGCGTTGTATTGTATTGTGTTGCATTGTGTTGTGTTGCGTTGTGTTGTGTTGTGTTGCGTTGCATTGTATTGTATTGGAATGCATTGTATTGACTTATTTTATTTCGTTAGTTATTTCTGTGTTATTCTGTTTATTTATGTGTTTGCTTGTTTTTGCCTGATCAAAGGTCAATCAGACCCAGTCGTCAAAGTGGCGATTTCCTAGGCAACGAGGGAGGGAGGAACTTGGAGGTGGGGGCGGGGGCGGTGGAGAAGACACAGTTGCCCCAGGCTGCGCGCAGGCGGCCTGGTGCTTCCTTCCTCTGCGAGGCCTCCGTTTTCAGAGCAACAGTGGCCGCTAGGTGATGCCCGACGTCTGCCAATGAGAGTGTCAGCCCGGAATGAATTGGGATCCCCTTGGGGGGGGGCGGGGAAGGATGTGCGGGGAAGGATGGAGGCGATTCCCCACAACTAATCGACCAGGGCCCCTGGGGGGACACAGCCTAAGTCCCCACCCATCGGATCATCTGGAACTTCCGTCCAGAGACGAGAGACCGACTGGGAATTCTCTCAGTCAAGGTCCAAACCGAAAAGAATCACCGGCACAGACACCAGGACTAAGGCAATTTCTAAAAGACTGGTTTCTGTGTTTTGGGTGAATCCGTGTATTTCTGTATCACAAAATTACCTATTTCGAACGCTACGATTTTTCTCCTCCTTTCGTGTCCCGTCCTGTGATACACAGACCAGGGGACTCCTCAGCTCACAGTCCATGAGGCCAGAAGATGACGTCCCAAATTTCTATTTAGAATGAATTTAAGCAGGCCAGCCAAAGCCAAACACTCTGCCCTGAAACTATCGGGAAGACAAGCGGGGGGGGTGGGGGGGAGGCGGGAGTCTGGGCGCGGTAGGCTCGTGCCTGTCATCCCCGCACTCTTGGGAGGCCGAGCGCAGGTGGATCCTTCGATCCAAGCCTTGGCAACATGGTGAGACCTCGTCTCAAACAAAAATACAAAAACTAACTGGTTCCATAACCTGGACTCAAAGTTAATAAATAGATAAATAGGCCGGGGGCGGTGGCTCACGCCTGTCATCCCAGCACTGTGGGAGGCCGAGGCGGACGGATCACGGGGTCAGGAGATCGAGACCATCCTGGCTACCACAGTGAATACCCATCTCTACTCAAAATACAAAAAAGTAGCCAGGTACGGTGGCGGGCGCCTGTAGTCCCAGCTACTCGGGAGGCTGAGGCAGGAGAATGGCGTGAAACCGGGAGGCAGAGCTTGCAGTGAGCCGAGATCGCGCCGCTGCCCTCCAGCCTGGGCAACAGAGCGAGAGTCTGTCTCGAAAATAAATAAATAAATAAATAAATAAATAAATAAATAAATAAATAAATGAATAAATGAATGAATGAATGAATGAATGAATAAAGAATAGCAAATAAATAAATACATTAAAATTGAAAACTAAAAAAAAAAAAAATAAAAAAGTGTAGCCGGCCGGGCGCGATGGCTCACGCCTGCCATCCCAGCACTTTGGGAGGCCGAGGTGGGGAGATCACCTGGGGTCGCCAGTTCGAGACCAGCCTGACCCACATGGAGAAATGCCGTCTCTACTAACAATACAAAATCAGCCGGGTGTGGTGGCCCATGCCTGTAATCCCAGCTACTCTCAGGAGGCTGAGGCAGGAGAATCGCTTGAACACGGCAGGTGCAGGTTGCGGTGAGCCGAGATGGTGCCACTGCACTCCAGCGTGGGCACCAAGAGTGAAACTCCGTCCCAAGGGAAAAAAAAATGAAGTGCTGTATTCTGTTATTTCTGCTTCCTGCCCTGAGAAGAACATAGTACAACTGTTGCCTGCCAGCCTGCCTGCCTGCCTGCCTGCCTGCCTGCCTGCCTGCCTGCCTGCCTGCCTCCCTGCCTGCCTGCCTGTGACAGGGCCTCACTCTGTCTTTCGCCCAGACTGGAGCACAGTGACAGCATTATGGCTCGCTCACTGCAGCCTCAACCTCCCCAGGGTTAGGCGATTCCTCGAGGGATCCTACGGCCTCGGCCTCCCAAAGCGTTGGGGTTACAGGCGTGAGCCACCAGCACCCGGCCTGAGTTAATACGTCTGGTCTCACTACGTCCTCACCACACACCCATGAAGAACTCAAGTCAAGAGAGAGTCGGCAAGAGACTCTCAGCATTCTCTCCTGAAAGCACGAGTGTCCCGAGCGCCTGTGGTTTCAGGTGGCCGCGCGTAGAGGAGAGATCGCCAATGTTTCCAGAGAGGTGCGAGCCACAGTCATTCGAGGGCATCCGAGCACGAGATGGGGTTTCTGACAGCGACTTAAGGGCCAGGAAGGGCCAGAATCTGCCGAGGCCCGTGTTCCAGGGTGGGGCCGATGGAACCCAAGGTAGAGGGAGTCAGCGGTCCGCACGGAGAGAGCTCCAGCCCTAGGCCCCGCTGTGCAGACCGAATCAGAAGGAAGGGAGTCCTTCGTCCTACATGCCACATCCCTCACATCCCCCCACTGAACTTGGGAGCGGATCCGTGTTCCAAACACGAGGTGACTCTCGGTTTGCAATGGATCACAAGGGGCCGGGCTTTCCAGAGTCGGCAGGATAGAGAAGTCATTCGGGCTCGGCCTCCCCCATCCCCCGGGAACGGTCCCGCTGGTGACTTCAAACGAGCCGGGGCTGGCCTGGCCGGGCCATAGCCGCTACGGGAGTGGGGTGGCGGTGGGGTGCGGGCGGTGTGGGGTGGGGGGATGCCTGAGGCACTGCAGAAAGTGGGCCTGAGCCTCGAGGATGACGGTGCTGCAGGAACCCGTCCAGGCTGCTCTATGGCAAGCACTAAAACCGCTGCGCTTACCGAGATGCGGTTTTCCTCGCAGAACGCCTTTATGCAGAAGTACACTCAGAAGAAGCCTTGTTTTCACCGGTGACCTGTCCTTACCCCTCAGGAAAGGCCTATAAAGCATATAGACTCTGGAAAGGACACAGTGGGACTGCACCGCCATGCAAATACCGGCTTGCAAAATGTTGCGTGGATCTCAGCAAGCTTGCAGAAGGGGAACACATCTTATCGGGTGGAGTGTTTCCTAAGCAGAAAAGCCATGACGATATTTTTACTGAGTCTGGTGATTCAGCTCGCTTTACTCTCTCATTGCCGGGACACGCATATCGCAAGACAGATCGGCTTGCCAAAGGATCAGAATGTGACCAACAGGGCCTTAGTTGAAATCCTTTCCTCTGGTGTCCCTTTGAATCATTATGTGAAGTAGGTGGAAAAGCAAGATCCTGACCAAACACTTCCATTCACATCTTTACAGAACTTTGGCAACTGTCTGTCCAAGTGTTGCCCCACACAAGTACCTCGTCCTAGCTTATGTCACAGACAGCCTGAGACCGTTCTTATGGAAACACCCCAGGACACCATTGAATTAAACAGATTGAGTTTAGAATCTTCCAATTCAAAGTACTCCTTGAATACAGATTCCCCAGTGTCTTCTATGGATTCAGCTGTCATTTCACCTGATACTGTCCCACTGGGAACGGGAACTTCCATGTGATCTAAACAGGTGCAAAATGAACCAAACACCGGTCGAAGTTTATTAGGAGGGCCAGCAGCTGTTGGTCCATTCACCCCAAGTGTTGGGACTTTGCCAGTAGAAACCTCGAGTCCCGGAGATGGATCCTATTTACAAAACTACACCGCTTTGAGACACCTTCTGTAATTGACGTGCCACCCACCGGAGCCCCTTCAAAAAAGTCTGTTGCCAGAATCGGCCAAACCGGAACACAGTCTGTCTTCTCGCAGAGGGGAATCAGCCGAAAGGTCACTCCAATTCTTGCAAAAACACAAAGTTCTGGTCCACAAACGAGTGGAACGCCTCAGGTGTTGAGCCCCACTATGGCGTCTCCCCCAAATGCACGACCTCGAAGAAATTCGCGACTCTTGATTAGTGACAGCTCCACAACCAAGGATAATAGGAAAAAATTTAAAATGAAGTTTCCACCTGAAATCCCAAGCAGAAAAACAAAAAGTAGAACTAATAAAGGAGGTACACCACAACCTAACATAAACGATAGCCTGGAAATGACAAAACTGGACTCTTCCATCGTTTCAGAAGAGAAAAGAGCCGCAATCACACCTCAGATTCAGGCTTTTCATCTACAAAAAGCAGCAGCAGAAGGCTTGATGAGCCTTCTTCGTGAAAGGGGGAAAGGTTATTTAGCTTTGTGTTCTTACCACCGCAAAGAAGCTATCCATATTTTGAGCCATCTACCTTCTCACCACTAGAATACCGGTTGGGTACTGCGCCAAATTGGAAGGGCCCGTTTTCAACTTTCAGAGTCCGTGCGACCTGAAAGAATATTCTCAGAGGTTAGAAGGAGGGAGAATTATAGAGTGGAAGGCATGGAGATCTACACTACAACACTTTGGCATCCTCCAAAAGATGTTGCTCTTTCAGTTCTGTCGAAAGACTTCACAGACATGGATAAAAGTTCTCCAGCCAGAGGCCTGGTGTGCTGCAGGGACCCGTTGCAGTCTGCAACGGGAACAGGATATTGCCATTAAATTCTTCCAGAGAACTATCGAAGTGGATCCAAATGATGCTTACGCCTATACCGTCTTAGGGCGCGAGTGTGTCTTCACTGAAGAATTGGACAAAGCCTTAGCTTGATTTTGAAATGCTCTCAGAGTCAGTCCTAGACATTGCAATGCATGGTAAGTGGTCAGGAAGCATAAAGACAACAATACCGGTTGGGTACTGCGCCAAATTGGAAGGGCCCGTTTTAAACTTTCAGAGTCCATGCGACCTGAAAGAATATTCTCAGAGGTTAGAAGGAGGGAGAATTATAGAGTCGAAGGCATGGAGATCTACACTACAACACTTTGGCATCCTCCGAAAGATGTTGCTCTTTCAGTTCTGTCAAAAGACTTCACAGACATGGATAAAAGTTCTCCAGCCAGAGGCCTGGTGTGCTGCAGGGACCCGTTGCAGTCTGCAACGGGAACAGGATATTGCCATTAAATTCTTCCAGAGAACTATCGAGGTGGATCCAAATGATGCTTACGCCTATACCGTCTTAGGGCGTGAGTGTGTCTTCACTGAAGAATTGGACAAAGCCTTAGCTTGATTTTGAAATGCTATCAGAGTCAGTCCTAGACATTGCAATGCACGGTGAGTGGTCAGGAAGCGTAAAGACAAAGTCTTACGGATGGTGCCGGTACTCGCTAATTTTTCTTGTTAGATAGCTCTTTATTGTCATGAATTTGGTGACGAATACTTAGGGATGGTACACGCTGGTCAATAACTTCTAACTAAGATGTTTTCTTATGAAATGTATGTCTTGAACAAACTCTTAAATGAACTCATGATAATAGAATACCAGATCCTTATACTCAACAGTTTCTGTCTTCTACCAGACTTTTGCAGATACCGTAGTTGTCTTTAGGGTGTGTGTGTGTGTGTGTGTGTGTGTGTGTGTGTGTGTGTGTGTGTGTGTGTGTGTGTGTGTGTGTGTGTGTGTGTTTCTTTAGTTTTGTTACTTGATTTGTTACTTTTTGTTCGAGCACCGCAGCGGTGATGGGGACAAAAAGGGCTTGGGAGATTGGAAAGGAATAGCATCATTCACTTATTGGATAATAGAAAAAAATATGGACACGATTCACTAGCTGCTGCTTTGTGACAGTGTTCCAGTCTCTGGCGTTACTATGAAGAACCGAGCGTCCCCTTTTATTCAGCGGTCTCTCTGTTTCACTGTTTTGTGCTCGTGTGTCAGTAGACACACAGGAAATGTCTACCTGGGTCGTATGGTTAGCAACTGAATAAGATATGAAAAAGCGTGGTCCTACTTCCGCCTCAACACCATACTGACTGTTGACATTTATTGTATTTTTCTGGGCTGACTTAATAGTTAAAACCTCAAGAGAAGGCCGGGCGCGGTGGCTCACGCCTGTCATCCCGGCACTCTGGGAGGCCGAGGCGGGCGGGTCACAAGGTCAAGGGATCGAGACCATCCCGGCCAACATGGTGAAACCCCGCCTCTATTAAAAGTAGAAAAATTAGCTGGGCGTGGTGGTGGGCGCCTGTGGTCCCAGCTACTCGGGAGGCTGAGGCGGGAGAATCTCTTGAACCCGGAGAGGTGGAGGTTGCAGTGAGCCGAGATCACGCCATTGCGCTCCACGCTGGGCGACAGAGCGAGACGCCCTCTCAAGAAAAGAAAATAAAAAAAATAAATAAATACACAAATGAATATCAAGAGAAAGTATAATTCTGAAGTCATAAGCCTGTGGTCGTTTTCTTGTCAGATACGGTTATCTTTGGGGTGGGTTAATTGTTACAGCAGTGGAGGTTTTTCATTGGATTTGCTTCTAAATCTGAAGCATTAGATTACTAAAACATTTTTTGATTTGTGACTATGTTGTTTAGTGGGTGATATCTCATTCTGCTGTAGTAGTTACATCTCCTGAAAGATGGCCAAAAACATAATAGTGCTAGCTATCGCTGACCAATGTAACAATCAACTTGCCGATACTGCCTTCTCTTCCGACGGCCGTGTTCTCCGTGACATTTTAAGAACTCAGTTCTTCATGAGACTTGTGTGGTTTTTTGATTTTTTCCCAAGTCTGGTTGATCCTTGTGTCGTTTGCTTTTTAAATGTGTATCGTCCGTTCAGCTATTTCGCAGGAGTCGCATTCTTAAAAAAACTTAACCGTATCAAAAATTGTGTTTAAAGGAGGATTATTCAGATCGGCAAGCTTTTACTAGGAAGAGTTTAAATGCTGACATATTTAGGTAGCTCTCAATACTGAGCCACTTTATTCTAACTACAAAATAGATAGCCGTTCTTTTGTTTTCACTTTGACTATCACTAGCACGGTGTTTAATACCTTTTCTTCATCTCTAACACAATGATAATGATATAGGAAGCCACTCAAATCAAGCAGATATGTTGTGCTTTTAAGAAAAAAAAAAAAAAAAGTCTTTCTGTGGCACAGAACGAGGAGGTGTGGCTGGAATCTAGAATCTGCAGTGAAAACCAATGAAAGAGGGCGAAACCCCGTGTCTACTAAAAAGAAAACAATGAGCCGGCCACGGTGGCAGTCTCTCTGGTTCAAGTGCAGGAGAATGACTGGAACCCAGGAGGCAGAGGTTGCCGTGAGCTGAGATCACGCCACTGCACTCCAGCATGGGGGACAGAGCAAGACTCCATCTCAGAAACAAACAAACACACAAAGCCAATAAAGGTGTTTCATTCAACCCGTCAGGCTCAGGTCTCTCGAACAGGATACATCCGGCCCCCGGAGGAAACGTCGAGGGGTGGGGTGGAATCTATTTTGTGGCCTCAAGGGAGGGTGTGAGAGGTAGTCCCGCTGCAGGCAAGCGGTGATGGCCTAAGGAAGCCCCTCCGCCCAAGAAGCGATATTCATTTCGAGCCTGTCAGCCACCCGAGAGGGAGACTCGGGCTCTCTGCAGACCCCGCAACCCCCACCCCAGCCCCACCCCCACCCCCACCCCCACCCCCCCACCTCGTGAAATGGGCTCTCGCTCCGTCAGGCTCTGTTCACACCGTGTGGTTTTGTAACCTCCAGCGTGTGTGCGTGGGTTGCTTGGTGGGGTGGGGCCGGCTGTGGACAGAGGAGGGGATAAAGCGGCGGTGTCCCGTGGGTGCCCGGGACTTGGGATGTGGGACGTGGGACGTGGGTGGGGTGGCCAGAGCCTAGGGAACTCATCGCCTGTCAGGACGTCTCCCCTCCTAGTCCCCTCTCTGACCTACGCTCCACGTCTTCGCAGTTCAGTGGGGACCTTGTGGGTGGAGTCACCATCCCTTTGGACTGTAGCCGATGAAGGCCGGGCTCCCAAGAGTCTCCCCGGAGTCGGGGCCTTGGCCAGGCTCACAAGGATGCTGACGGTGACGGTTGGTGACGGTGATGTACGTTGGAGGCCTCGGGCCGACGCAGAGGTATCCATTTGACCTCGGTGGGACAGGCCAGCTTTGCGGAGTCCCGTGCGTCCTTCCAGAGACTCATCCAGCGCCAGCAAGCATGGTCCCGAGGGTCCCAGCTCCCAGCAGAGACACTTTTGTTCACACAGGATCCCGGACAGGGAAGTTCTCAGCAGGCCTTAGGCCTCCTAGCCAAAAAGCCAAAACCACTTCTGGGATTTTTTTCGAAGAGCCAGTGGTTCCACAAGGGGCCGTGGGTACTTGTGGAAATGGAGAGAAGTGTTTGTGGATACATATTTGAGACCCAACGGGCAGGGCTCGGTCACAGGTCACGCAGGACACGGGCAGATGCACATTGAGAAAACCATCCCAGCGTCCTAGGTGAACAGAAGTACGATTTTTCGAGACAGTCGAGGGAGAAGCAACCCCAGATTTGAGGGTTGGATCTTTATTCATATGTAGTACCTATGAGGTATCCAAGTCCAGAAATCAACTCGCCAGTTCTGTACAGCATTCTGTAGGGAGAGGAAATCTGGGATGTCAGAAGTTACGAATTCAGGCCTTGGTAATGGATTAGATTAGATGTGCTTGAGCTTATTTTGCAAAAAAAAAAAAAAAAAAAAAAAAAAAAGAGAGAGGGCGGGAGATAGCGAGAGCCAGAGACCGAGACAGAGAGAGAGAGAGAGAGAGAGAGAGACAGAGACAGAGACAGAGAGAGACAGATGGAGAGCGACAACGATACAGAAAGAGAGAAAGACAAAAAGAGAGAGAGACAGATAAAGAGACAGACAGAGAAAGACAGAGATGGACAGAGACAGAGAGAGAAACAGAGACAGGAAGGGAGAGAGACAGCCAGACAGCCAGACAGAGAGAGAGAGAGAGAGAGACAGAGACAGAGAGAGACAGACGGAGAGAGACAACGATACAGAAAGAGAGAAAGACAGAAAGAGAGAGAGACAGATAAAGAGACAGACAGAGAAAGACAGAGATGGACAGAGACAGAGAGAAACAGAAAGAGAGAGAAACAGAGACAGGAAGGGAGAGAGACAGAGAGAGACAGACAGACAGGCAGACAGACAGACAGGCAGAGAAAGAGAGTAAGAGTTAGACAGAAGGCAGACACACACACACACACACACACACACAGAGAGACAGAGACAGACAGAGAGACAGAGAGAAAGAAAGAGACAGAGAGAGAGAGAGAGAAAGACAGACAGACAGAGAGAAACAGAGAGAAAGACAGACAGACAGAGAGAAACAGACAGAGACAGAGAGAGAGAGACAGACAGACAGACAGACAGACAGGGGGAGGGAGAGAGAGAGACAGGGGGAGAGAGAGAGAGAGAGACAGACAGAGAGAGACAGCCAGACAGCCAGACAGCCAGACAGGCAGAGAAAGACAATAAGACAGAAGATAGACAGAGAGAGAGAGAGAGAGAGAGACAGAGAGAGAGAGAGAAACAGACAGACAGGGAGAGAGAGAGACTAAGACAGAAGACAGACACAGTGAGAGAGAGAGAGAGAGAGACAGACACAGAGAGACAGAGAGAAAGAAAGAGACAGACAAAGAGACAGACAGAGAAAGACAGAGACAGACAGAGAGAGACGGAGAGAAACAGACAGACAGACAGGGAGAGAGAGACAGAGAGAGAGACAGACCGACAGACAGACAGGCAGAGAAAGGGAGTAAGACAGAAGGCAGACACAGTGAGAGAGACAGGTAAAGAGGGGGAGGGAGGGAGGGAGAGAGAGAGAGAGAAACAGACAGGCAGAGAGAGAGAGAGAGACAGACAGGCAGAGAGAGAGAGAGAGAGACAGAGAGAGAGAGAGAGACACAGACAGGCAGAGAGAGAGAGAGAGACAGACAGGCGAGAGAGAGAGAGAGACAGACAGACAGGCAGAGAGAGAGAGAGAAAAACAGACAGGCAGAGAGAGAGAGAGAGAGACAGAGACAGACAGAGAGACAGAGAGAAAGAAAGAGACAGAGAGACGGAGAGAAACAGACAGACAGACAGAGAGAAACAGACAGAGAGAGAGAAAGACAGACAGACAGAGGGAAACAGACTGAAAGAGAGAGACAGACAGACAGGGAGAGAGAGAGACAGACAGACAGAGAGAGACAGCCAGACAGCCAGCCAGACAGCCAGGCAGAGAAAGACAATAAGACAGAAGATAGACAGAGAGAGAGAGACAGAGAGAGAAACAGACAGGCAGAGAGAGAGAGAGAGAGAGAGAGCGAGAGAGAAACAGACAGACAGGGAGAGAGAGAGACTAAGACAGAAGACAGACACAGTGAGAGAGAGAGAGATAGAGAGACAGACACAGAGAGACAGAGAGAAAGAAAGAGACAGACAAAGAGACAGACAGAGAAAGACAGAGACAGACAGAGAGAGACGGAGAGAAACAGACAGACAGACAGGGAGAGAGAGACAGAGAGAGAGAGACAGACCGACAGACAGACAGGCAGAGAAAGGGAGTAAGACAGAAGGCAGACACAGTGAGAGAGACAGGTAAAGAGAGGGAGAGAGAGAGAGAGAGAGAGAGAGAAACAGACAGACAGGCAGAGAGAGAGAGAGAGAAACAGACAGACAGGCAGAGAGAGAGAGAGAGAGAGACAGACAGGCAGAGAGAGAGAGAGACAGACAGACAGGCAGACAGAGAGAGAGAGAGAGAGACAGAGAGAGAGAAACAGACAGGCAGAGAGAGACAGACAGGAAGAGAGAGAGAGAGAGAGAGAGACAGAGAGAGAGAGAAACAGGCAGGCAGAGAGAGAGAGAGAGGCAGAAACAGACAGGCAGAGAGAGAGAGAGACAGAGAGAGAGACAGAAACAGACAGGCAGAGAGAGAGAGAGAGAGAGACAGAGAGAGAGAGAAACAGACAGGCAGAGAGAGAGAGAGAGAGAGAAACAGACAGGCAGAGAGAGAGAGAGAGAGACAGAGAGAGAGAAACAGACAGGCAGAGAGAGAGAGAGAGAGACAGAAACAGACAGGCAGAGAGAGAGAGAGAGACAGAGAGAGAGAGAGAGACAGACAGGCAGAGAGAGAGAGAGAGACGGAGAGAGAGAGAAACAGACAGGCAGAGAGAGAGAGAGACAGAGAGAGAGAGAAACAGGCAGGCAGAGAGAGAGAGAGAGAGAGACAGAGAGAGAGAAACAGACAGGCAGAGAGAGAGAGAGAGACAGAGAGAGAGAGAGAGAAACAGACAGGCAGAGAGAGACAGAGAGAGAGAGAGAGAAAAGACAGAGAGAGAAAGAGAGAAACAGAGACAGACAGAGAGACAGAGAGAGGGGGAGGAAGGGCGTGCTCGAGAAATAATTACACATATTTTATAATGCTTTTGATCCCATGAACGGTGGCCGGGTTATACTTTGAAAACAACAACAACAACAACAACAACAGCAACAAGAGCAGCAGCAGCAGCGAGAGCAGCGGCAGCATTCACCTACGGATTTCTAGAAAATAGGATGTTATGAAGGATAGTACACTTCCACCGGCTCTCACTGCACGTGGAGAGATTCAGAAAAGCGCTAGTTAACAACAGGAGAAAACAGCAGCTAACATGTCCTGGGGAAAATAGACGTCTTCCTGAAAACTGGGGATTTCTACTTCACCCGAAAAGAAATACATAGGCAAAGGGAAAAAGACGAACAAACACAAAACAAGCCAACAAACACGGGCCAAGGCACCGTCCCTGGAAATCTTAAGTGAGCAAAGTGTTAGTTTTCAGAAAGCGTTTCTGTTTGGGGCAAA
>NC_085931.1:1512500-1519625 GCF_028885625.2 Pongo pygmaeus | reverse complement strand
GAGGTCAGGGGTTCGATTTTTTTTTTTTCAACACGGAGAAACCCCGCGTCTACAAAAAATAGAAATATCAGCCGGCCGTGGCGGTGCGCGCCTGTAATCCCAGCTACCGAAGAAGAATCACTGGAAGCCGGGAAGCAGAGGTTTCAGTGAGCCGAGAGAGCGCCACTGCACCGCAGCCTCGGTGACCGAGCGAGAGAGACTCAGTCCGAAAAAAAGAAAAGAAGAAAAAAAAAAAAAGAACAGGCCCAAATGCTGCACTGTCAGTGAACGTTAGTGTTTCGGGTGTTTCGTTTTTATCTCTGTCTCTCTCTCTCTCTCTCTCTGTCTCTCTCTCCTCTCTCTCTCTCTCTCTCTCTCTCTCTCTCTCTCTCTCTCTCTCTCTCAATCTCTCTCTCTCTCTCTCTCTCTCTCTCGCTCCTCTCTCCTCCTCTCCTCCTCTCCTCCTCTCCCCTCTCCCCTCTAACTTTTATTTCTTGTTCGAAGACACATGTGCAAGAGTGTTATGTCATAGGTAAACTTAAACTTGTGACGGGGTGGGGGGGGGGGGTTCAGTGTTCAGTGTGCAGATGATTTCATCACCCGGATACTCAGCGCCGTGTCCGGTAGTTTTCGTGTTTTGTTTTTTTCCCGAAGCTGTCTCTCCTTCCACCCCTCCTCCCTGAAGTAGGCTCCCGCGTCTCCGGTCCCCCTCGTTCTGCCCACGCAAGAACTCTCATCTATGAGTTCCCAGTTGTAGATGAGAACAGGTGGTATTTAGCCGACGGTTGTTTTCATCTTCGGTGGTGGTGGTGGTGAAATAGGCATGACACTAAATGGACCCTTAGGACGCTCCCCTCCGTCCCCACCCCGCACCCCCTCCCCCCCCACACCCCCTCATTCCCGCACCCCCTCCTCCAACGCAAGAAAGGAAGAAAGACAGAAATGAAAGTAAGAGGTGAGCCTGCAAGGTGGCGGAGGCTGGGGATCTCAAAGGTGAGCAAGCGATGGGGGCCCGGGGATGTCTCGGCCGAGGTATCCAAAATAGGGGACCCACTTTCCAGCCCCAGCACACCCAGGAATCCTCAGCCGCAGCCAGCCTCTGGGTGGGGTTGCGCCTGTCAAAGCTTCTAAATGGAGAGAAGCCCAAGGCTATGGAAGGCATCAGCTCCAACTCCAGGAAGGGAATAGGGCTCTGTGCATATGAATGGGGCTTCAGAAGGCGGTGCCGCGGCTTCCAAAGCGATGCGCCTCGCCTCTCCTCGCCCAGAGCGAGACTCCGTCTGAAAAGAAATACACAAATCAATACTAAAAGAATTCATCCATCCATAATAAGAAAGAAAGAAAGAAAGAAAGAAAGAAAGAAAGAAAGAAAGAAAAGAAAGAAAGAAAGAAAGAAGGAAAGGAAGAAAGAAAGGAAGAAGAAAGAAAGAAAGAAAGAAAGAAGAAAGAAAGAAAAAGAAAGAAAGAAAGAAAGAAAGAAAGAAGAGAAAGAAAAAGAAAGAAAAAGAAAGAAAGAAAGAAAGAAAGAATCAGTCCAGCGGTCGTGGTCGTGAATCACTCCCCGGAGTCCAGGCGCAGTGGCTCACGCCCGTCACGCCAGCACTCTGAGACGCCGGGTCAGGAGGGTGGCAACAAAACGAGGAGACCCCGTCCGTGGAAAAACATTGAAAAATGAAGGCCGGGCGCGGTGGCTCACGCCCGTCATCCCAGCACTTCGGGAGGCCGGGAAGGGCGGATCGATCACCCGAGTTCGGGAGTTCGAGTCCAGCCCGAGCCACACGGAGAAGCCCCGCCTCCACTAAAAATACCACATC
Source organism: Pongo pygmaeus (assembly GCF_028885625.2). Classification (NCBI taxonomy): domain Eukaryota; kingdom Metazoa; phylum Chordata; class Mammalia; order Primates; family Hominidae; genus Pongo; species Pongo pygmaeus. Next base: position 1,517,832 of record NC_085931.1, on the reverse strand, counting down.
AGCCAGACGTGGCGGCGCCCGCCCGCCATCCCAGCTACTCGGGAGGCCGACGCGGGAGAATCGCTCGAACCCGGGAGGCAGAGGTTGCGGCGAGCCAAGATCGCGCCACCGCACCGCAGTCTAGGCAACCAGAGCGAAACTCTGTCTCGGGGGTGGGGGGAAAAAAAAAAACGGTCCGGGGACAGTGGCGCGTGCCCGTGGTCCCGGGTACCGTACTCTGGAGGCTGAGGCGGAAGGATCGCTCGAGTGCAGGAACGTCCACGCTGCAGTGAGTGAGCTACGCTACGACGGCACCACTGCCGGGGTGACAGAGTGAGATGCCGTCTCTAAATCAAGCAGTCCATCAGATCACCGGGAGGCGCTCCCCGTGTCTCACTCTCAAAGGGTGTCTCTTTAGGCCAAGCACGCACGGTGCCTCACGCCAGTCATCCCAGCACTTTGGGAGGCCGAGGCGGGAGGAAAGAAGGAAGGGAGGAAGGGAGTAAGGGAGGAAAGAAGAAAGGCAGGAAGGCAGTAAGGCATGAAAGAAAGAGGGGAAGAAGGAAAGGAAAAAGAAGAAAGAAAGAAAGAAGAAAAGAGAAGAAAAAAGAAGAAAAGAGAAGGGAAGAAAAGAAAGGAAAACGGGGAGGGGGCCTATGTCCTCGACCGGTGACCGCCCAGGTTACAGCGGGTCACGGCCGACCGACCGAAGCCTCGACCCGCGGGGCCTCAAGCGATCTTCTCCTCATCGCAGCCTCTCAGCCGCGACGACAGGCGGCCATCACCAGGCACAAGTCACCTTCTAATAATATTACGATTCTATCGAGACAGGGTCTCGCTGCGTCATCCAGGCCGGATCGCCGTGGCACGATCTCAGCTCATCGCAACCTCGGCCTCCCCGGTCGGAGCCACTCGCCCGCCCCAGTCTCCCGAGCAGTCGTGATCCCAAGCCCAGGCCACCAGGCCCGGCTCACCGTTCTATTTTTCAGAGAGACGGGGTTTCGCCGCGTCGGCCAGCGCGGTCGGTCTGGAACTCCCGGCCTGAAGCGATCCAGCCGCCTCGGCCTCCCAAAGTGCCGGAGTGACAGGCGTGAGCTACCGTGCCCGGCCCAGACCGTCTCGTTCATACATCATAGAGAAGGGGTTTCGTCAGCCGACGGGTGGAGGGCGGGGTGAGTTTCACTCAGCCTGCGTACCGGGGAAAGGGTAAGTGAGTGTGCTTTGTGAACTAGATACGGAAATCGTGTGTGTGTGTGTGACAGAGAGAGAGAGAGAGAGAGAGAGAGAGAGAGAGAGAGAGAGAGAGAGAGAGAGAGAGAGAGACCGACGAATTCCACCATGAGGACCCGGAAACGGTGTCCGATTTGGGTCCCCGTGTAGTCACCTGTCTGTGTGTAGGTGACTGAGGATTCCACAAATGAAGGTCAGCAGTATCTATGGAGCTGTTTCTCCCTCTCATGCGTCTCATCCGTGTGGTGGAGAAAGGGGAGAAAAGTGGTCGTGACGGGAAGTCGTCTTCACGCCCGAGGAAGCCGAAGGCAGGCCGAGGGGAAGGAGGGCATCCCACGTGACAGCTCCACCCCCGCGCACCCTTTCCAACGCCGGGGCCGCCGGTCCACCCCGTACGACAACCCACCCCCAAGAACAGCACGGTCCGGAGCGGTCCAGTCTCATCCCATCCGGCCCACCCGGGGCATCCGGCGGAAGTGTTCGCCGGAGGGTCGGAAAGCAGCGTCCACGCGGTTCCCCCGGGGTCTCCCGGCAAAGGCCAGCCGGGGGAGGGTAGCGGGACGTGACGGGGGCTGGGGGCACGCGCCTCAGAGCTCCCCGGAAGGCGGCAGGTAGCCGGCGGGGGACGCCGAGCCAGAGACGTCCGGCGGGATCTAGATCCGGAAGCCGCGTCGGTCCTCTCCCACAGCTCTCCTACGGAAAATGCCACGGCGGCGGCGGGAGCCTCGGCCGGGGGAGAAGCGGGGACAAGGGGGAGAGGGAAGGAGGCCCTCGGGAGGATTCAGCCACGAAAACCCACTCAGCCAAGCTCCCTCCGTCTCTCGGGGTCCAAGGGACACCCCGGGAGACGGCAAGAGACACGTTCACTCCGTGCTTTTCACCTCCGTCTTTATTTTTTCCATCTTTTCCATTTTACAAGAGGTGCGCATCTCAACAACCAGACGGTGGGTGTGAGGGGAGAAGCGTCAAGGGCAGGAGTTGGAGACCAGCGTGAGCAACTGAGCAACACAAGTAGGAGAGCCCAGCTGAAAGAGATGAAAAAGGAGGAGGAGGAGGAGGACGAGGACGAGGACGAGGAGGACGAGGAGGACAGGGGGAGTGGGTGGGGGGAGGAGAAGGAAAGAAAAGAAAAGGAAAAAAGAAAAAGAAAAGCAACCACCAAGAAAGTTAAAATCGTCCAACGGTCGGAAGCTCAAGACCAGGCTGACCAAGACGGAGAAACCCCATCTGTACTAAAAATATAAAAGTCAGCCGGGCACGATGGCGCTTCCCCGTCATTCCAGCTCCTCAGGAAGGCCAAGGCAGGAGGATCACTCGAACCCGGGAGGCGGAGGTCGCAGCGAGCCGAGATCACGCCATCGTAGTCCACCCTGGGCGACTAGAGTGAAACTCCGTCTGGAGGGGGAGGGGGAGGGGGAGGGGGAGGGGGAGGGGAGAGATCGGTGAGACGCGTCTCAAAATTTTATCTGTTCGCATTCCGCGTGCGTAAAACGGAAAGAACCGACCCACGAGAAATACGACCAGAGCGTACCGTGCCCACGCGTGTCATCCCAGCACTCCGGGAGGCCGACGTGGAAGGATGGCCGGAGCGTGGACGTTTGAGATCACCTCGACGTGTGAGACGACACCTGCAATAATAATAATCATAGAAGTTTAAAAAGCGATCACGTGTGCCCAGAGCGTGGACAACAAAGCGAGAGCACACCCGTACTAAAAAGAAGACGATTGACAGACAGGCAGGCAGGCAGGCAGGCAGGCAGGCAGGCAGGCAGGCAGGCAACTATAGAATGAGCCAGGTGCAGCGTCTCACGCCTGTCACAGCAGCAGCGCGGGCGGCCGAGGCAGGCAGGCGGATCGCTCGAGAACAGGAGTCCGAGACCAGCCCGGGCCACACGACAGAACCCCAGACCCCATCTCACTCACATCCACACATACACAGATACCTGCCTCCCTACCTACGGAAAACGTGAGACATGAGAAAGAACATAAAAGTCACCCGGTGTGGTGGTGCCCACCCGTAGTCCCAGGGAACGGGGACGGGAGGGATGGGACGCGGGACGGCCAGTCGGTCGGACGGTCGGTGGAAATCGTCGAGGCTGGGGTGATCCCGGGCGACAGAGGCAGAGGAAGACCCCGCCGGGAAGGCAGGGAAGGAAGGAAACCAACGAAACAAGCAAGCAAACAATGAACATGACAATGACCTAGAATAACCCATGAGAATAAAGAAGCAAATAAGAGGGTACGAATAAAGCTAAAAGGTAAGGTAATGAAGATGACAATCCACCGTTTTCTCTCCAGCCCAGCCCAGCCCAGGTGGAGTGGAGGCGCGCGATCACAGCCCACGTTCGCCTCTGCCTCCCGGGCTTAAGAGATCCCTGTAGTCCCATCCCAGCTACTTGGGAGCCTGAGGTCACCAGAGCCCAGAGTGAGAAGATCAGGCAGGCCCCAAAAGAAAAGAAAATAAATACACGAACATTGTTAATCCATAATAAACGAAGGATATACATATACAGGTCTATGTAAATGACATGGGTTTTTACGTCATACACGTTCATCCATTAAAATTAACATCTATCCTATACACATGTATGAATGATGGAAATGTCTAGTTTCATCACTAGATATTTTCGTCGGTGTAGGTACGTGTCCGTGTGTCCATATCTACGTATCTATCTATCTAGATAGATATACGTATGCTCACACACAGCAGCGTGCAGAAAAGAAGATTGAAAACCAGAAGGAATCGGCCGGGCGCGGTGGCCGACACCCGTACTCCCGGCACGCTTTGGGAGGCCGAGGCGGGGGAGGGGGAGGGGTGGGGGGAATCGCTAGGTCAGGAGTTCGAGACCAGCCCGGCCAATATGGTGAAATTCCGTCTTCGCTCAAAATACAAAAACTGCTGTTCGCTTGAGAGCCCTGGAGGCAGCGGCGGCGCCGAGCCGAGGAGGCACCACCGCGCTCCAGCTCCAGCCTGGGCGACAGAGCGAGATTCCGTCTCCAGAAAGAAGGAAGAAGGAAAGAATGGGGGCGGCGGGGGACACACACACACACACACACACACACACACACACACACACACACACACACACACACACACACGACCAAAAAAAAAACAAGAGGGAGTATTACTGGCCGACGGCAACAGCGACTCCCTCCCTCTTAAAAGTCCCGCGGACGCAAACTCCAAATGGGGCAGAGAAAAATGTAGGAGAGGGAGTTCCGCGTGGTCCCAGCTCCACCGAAGGCCGAGGCCGGTGAAGGGCACCCGCGCGTGAACGGGGATCGGCGCCCTCGCAGCGATCCACCGCAGCCCGCGGAGGGAACGGCCAGCGGCCGGCCTGCCGGTCGACCCGGGACACGGCGGGCCGCCTGCCGAGTCCGGGGCTCGCGGGCGGCCGCCGATCGACCCCGGAGGTCCGAAACAGGAGCGGCCGCCAGCCGAGGTCGCCCGTGTGTGGAGACGCCCCGGGCCTCGCCGCCGCCCGCTTCCCGCCACCCTCGGAGGAAAGAGGGGGAAGGACGCGCGAGGGCCGGGACCCCGGGTGGGCGACCCCCTGGCCCGGGCGGCCACCCCCGGGACGGGGGCCGGCGGGCCACGGACCCGGCTCGGCGCGGCCGCCTCCGCGGCTCCCACCCACACTCCCCGAGCTCCGTCCCAGCCCGGAGCGGACGAGCCGCCCCGGCGGGGAACGGGGAGAAGGCGGGAGCCGAAGAAGCGGGGCGCGCCGACCGGGGACGCGCGCCCGCCCCCCCACAGCCCCGCCCCGCCCCGCCCCGCCCGTGGTCGGCGGGGAGGGAGGAAGACGAACGGACGGACGGACGGCGCCGGACGCGCACGCCCCGCCGGGCCCCGAGACCAGGCAGGCCCAATAAGAAAAGAAAATAAACGAAAATCGTTAATAAATAATAAACAAACGAAAGAAGGAAGGAAGGAAGGAAGGAAGGAAGGAAGGAAATACATATACAGGTATATGTAAATGAAATGGGATTTTATGTCATACATGTTCATACATGAACATCTATAATATAAGCATGTCTTAATTATGGAAATATATAGTTTTATCAGTAGATATTTTTGTCGGTGTATGTATATATGTATGTATGTACATATCTGTCTCTATCT
>NC_085931.1:0-5000 GCF_028885625.2 Pongo pygmaeus | reverse complement strand
AGGGTTAGGGTTAGGGTTAGGGTTAGGGTTAGGGTTAGGGTTAGGGTTAGGGTTAGGGTTAGGGTTAGGGTTAGGGTTAGGGTTAGGGTTAGGGTTAGGGTTAGGGTTAGGGTTAGGGTTAGGGTTAGGGTTAGGGTTAGGGTTAGGGTTAGGGTTAGGGTTAGGGTTAGGGTTAGGGTTAGGGTTAGGGTTAGGGTTAGGGTTAGGGTTAGGGTTAGGGTTAGGGTTAGGGTTAGGGTTAGGGTTAGGGTTAGGGTTAGGGTTAGGGTTAGGGTTAGGGTTAGGGTTAGGGTTAGGGTTAGGGTTAGGGTTAGGGTTAGGGTTAGGGTTAGGGTTAGGGTTAGGGTTAGGGTTAGGGTTAGGGTTAGGGTTAGGGTTAGGGTTAGGGTTAGGGTTAGGGTTAGGGTTAGGGTTAGGGTTAGGGTTAGGGTTAGGGTTAGGGTTAGGGTTAGGGTTAGGGTTAGGGTTAGGGTTAGGGTTAGGGTTAGGGTTAGGGTTAGGGTTAGGGTTAGGGTTAGGGTTAGGGTTAGGGTTAGGGTTAGGGTTAGGGTTAGGGTTAGGGTTAGGGTTAGGGTTAGGGTTAGGGTTAGGGTTAGGGTTAGGGTTAGGGTTAGGGTTAGGGTTAGGGTTAGGGTTAGGGTTAGGGTTAGGGTTAGGGTTAGGGTTAGGGTTAGGGTTAGGGTTAGGGTTAGGGTTAGGGTTAGGGTTAGGGTTAGGGTTAGGGTTAGGGTTAGGGTTAGGGTTAGGGTTAGGGTTAGGGTTAGGGTTAGGGTTAGGGTTAGGGTTAGGGTTAGGGTTAGGGTTAGGGTTAGGGTTAGGGTTAGGGTTAGGGTTAGGGTTAGGGTTAGGGTTAGGGTTAGGGTTAGGGTTAGGGTTAGGGTTAGGGTTAGGGTTAGGGTTAGGGTTAGGGTTAGGGTTAGGGTTAGGGTTAGGGTTAGGGTTAGGGTTAGGGTTAGGGTTAGGGTTAGGGTTAGGGTTAGGGTTAGGGTTAGGGTTAGGGTTAGGGTTAGGGTTAGGGTTAGGGTTAGGGTTAGGGTTAGGGTTAGGGTTAGGGTTAGGGTTAGGGTTAGGGTTAGGGTTAGGGTTAGGGTTAGGGTTAGGGTTAGGGTTAGGGTTAGGGTTAGGGTTAGGGTTAGGGTTAGGGTTAGGGTTAGGGTTAGGGTTAGGGTTAGGGTTAGGGTTAGGGTTAGGGTTAGGGTTAGGGTTAGGGTTAGGGTTAGGGTTAGGGTTAGGGTTAGGGTTAGGGTTAGGGTTAGGGTTAGGGTTAGGGTTAGGGTTAGGGTTAGGGTTAGGGTTAGGGTTAGGGTTAGGGTTAGGGTTAGGGTTAGGGTTAGGGTTAGGGTTAGGGTTAGGGTTAGGGTTAGGGTTAGGGTTAGGGTTAGGGTTAGGGTTAGGGTTAGGGTTAGGGTTAGGGTTAGGGTTAGGGTTAGGGTTAGGGTTAGGGTTAGGGTTAGGGTTAGGGTTAGGGTTAGGGTTAGGGTTAGGGTTAGGGTTAGGGTTAGGGTTAGGGTTAGGGTTAGGGTTAGGGTTAGGGTTAGGGTTAGGGTTAGGGTTAGGGTTAGGGTTAGGGTTAGGGTTAGGGTTAGGGTTAGGGTTAGGGTTAGGGTTAGGGTTAGGGTTAGGGTTAGGGTTAGGGTTAGGGTTAGGGTTAGGGTTAGGGTTAGGGTTAGGGTTAGGGTTAGGGTTAGGGTTAGGGTTAGGGTTAGGGTTAGGGTTAGGGTTAGGGTTAGGGTTAGGGTTAGGGTTAGGGTTAGGGTTAGGGTTAGGGTTAGGGTTAGGGTTAGGGTTAGGGTTAGGGTTAGGGTTAGGGTTAGGGTTAGGGTTAGGGTTAGGGTTAGGGTTAGGGTTAGGGTTAGGGTTAGGGTTAGGGTTAGGGTTAGGGTTAGGGTTAGGGTTAGGGTTAGGGTTAGGGTTAGGGTTAGGGTTAGGGTTAGGGTTAGGGTTAGGGTTAGGGTTAGGGTTAGGGTTAGGGTTAGGGTTAGGGTTAGGGTTAGGGTTAGGGTTAGGGTTAGGGTTAGGGTTAGGGTTAGGGTTAGGGTTAGGGTTAGGGTTAGGGTTAGGGTTAGGGTTAGGGTTAGGGTTAGGGTTAGGGTTAGGGTTAGGGTTAGGGTTAGGGTTAGGGTTAGGGTTAGGGTTAGGGTTAGGGTTAGGGTTAGGGTTAGGGTTAGGGTTAGGGTTAGGGTTAGGGTTAGGGTTAGGGTTAGGGTTAGGGTTAGGGTTAGGGTTAGGGTTAGGGTTAGGGTTAGGGTTAGGGTTAGGGTTAGGGTTAGGGTTAGGGTTAGGGTTAGGGTTAGGGTTAGGGTTAGGGTTAGGGTTAGGGTTAGGGTTAGGGTTAGGGTTAGGGTTAGGGTTAGGGTTAGGGTTAGGGTTAGGGTTAGGGTTAGGGTTAGGGTTAGGGTTAGGGTTAGGGTTAGGGTTAGGGTTAGGGTTAGGGTTAGGGTTAGGGTTAGGGTTAGGGTTAGGGTTAGGGTTAGGGTTAGGGTTAGGGTTAGGGTTAGGGTTAGGGTTAGGGTTAGGGTTAGGGTTAGGGTTAGGGTTAGGGTTAGGGTTAGGGTTAGGGTTAGGGTTAGGGTTAGGGTTAGGGTTAGGGTTAGGGTTAGGGTTAGGGTTAGGGTTAGGGTTAGGGTTAGGGTTAGGGTTAGGGTTAGGGTTAGGGTTAGGGTTAGGGTTAGGGTTAGGGTTAGGGTTAGGGTTAGGGTTAGGGTTAGGGTTAGGGTTAGGGTTAGGGTTAGGGTTAGGGTTAGGGTTAGGGTTAGGGTTAGGGTTAGGGTTAGGGTTAGGGTTAGGGTTAGGGTTAGGGTTAGGGTTAGGGTTAGGGTTAGGGTTAGGGTTAGGGTTAGGGTTAGGGTTAGGGTTAGGGTTAGGGTTAGGGTTAGGGTTAGGGTTAGGGTTAGGGTTAGGGTTAGGGTTAGGGTTAGGGTTAGGGTTAGGGTTAGGGTTAGGGTTAGGGTTAGGGTTAGGGTTAGGGTTAGGGTTAGGGTTAGGGTTAGGGTTAGGGTTAGGGTTAGGGTTAGGGTTAGGGTTAGGGTTAGGGTTAGGGTTAGGGTTAGGGTTAGGGTTAGGGTTAGGGTTAGGGTTAGGGTTAGGGTTAGGGTTAGGGTTAGGGTTAGGGTTAGGGTTAGGGTTAGGGTTAGGGTTAGGGTTAGGGTTAGGGTTAGGGTTAGGGTTAGGGTTAGGGTTAGGGTTAGGGTTAGGGTTAGGGTTAGGGTTAGGGTTAGGGTTAGGGTTAGGGTTAGGGTTAGGGTTAGGGTTAGGGTTAGGGTTAGGGTTAGGGTTAGGGTTAGGGGTTAGGGTTAGGGTTAGGGTTAGGGTTAGGGTTAGGGTTAGGGTTAGGGTTAGGGTTAGGGTTAGGGTTAGGGTTAGGGTTAGGGTTAGGGTTAGGGTTAGGGTTAGGGTTAGGGTTAGGGTTAGGGTTAGGGTTAGGGTTAGGGTTAGGGTTAGGGTTAGGGTTAGGGTTAGGGTTAGGGTTAGGGTTAGGGTTAGGGTTAGGGTTAGGGTTAGGGTTAGGGTTAGGGTTAGGGTTAGGGTTAGGGTTAGGGTTAGGGTTAGGGTTAGGGTTAGGGTTAGGGTTAGGGTTAGGGTTAGGGTTAGGGTTAGGGTTAGGGTTAGGGTTAGGGTTAGGGTTAGGGTTAGGGTTAGGGTTAGGGTTAGGGTTAGGGTTAGGGTTAGGGTTAGGGTTAGGGTTAGGGTTAGGGTTAGGGTTAGGGTTAGGGTTAGGGTTAGGGTTAGGGTTAGGGTTAGGGTTAGGGTTAGGGTTAGGGTTAGGGTTAGGGTTAGGGAGGGGTTAGGGTTAGGGTTAGGGTTAGGGTTAGGGTTAGGGTTAGGGTTAGGGTTAGGGTTAGGGTTAGGGTTAGGGTTAGGGTTAGGGTTAGGGTTAGGGTTAGGGTTAGGGTTAGGGTTAGGGTTAGGGTTAGGGTTAGGGTTAGGGTTAGGGTTAGGGTTAGGGTTAGGGTTAGGGTTAGGGTTAGGGTTAGGGTTAGGGTTAGGGTTAGGGTTAGGGTTAGGGTTAGGGTTAGGGTTAGGGTTAGGGTTAGGGTTAGGGTTAGGGTTAGGGTTAGGGTTAGGGTTAGGGTTAGGGTTAGGGTTAGGGTTAGGGTTAGGGGTTAGGGTTAGGGTTAGGGTTAGGGTTAGGGTTAGGGTTAGGGTTAGGGTTAGGGTTAGGGTTAGGGTTAGGTTAGGGTTAGGGTTAGGGTTAGGGTTAGGGTTAGGGTTAGGGTTAGGGTTAGGGTTAGGGTTAGGGTTAGGGTTAGGGTTAGGGTTAGGGTTAGGGTTAGGGTTAGGGTTAGGGTTAGGGTTAGGGTTAGGGTTAGGGTTAGGGTTAGGGTTAGGGTTAGGGTTAGGGTTAGGGTTAGGGTTAGGGTTAGGGTTAGGGTTAGGGTTAGGGTTAGGGTTAGGGTTAGGGTTAGGGTTAGGGTTAGGGGTTAGGGTTAGGGTTAGGGTTAGGTTAGGGTTAGGGTTAGGGTTAGGGTTAGGGTTAGGGTTAGGGTTAGGGTTAGGGTTAGGGTTAGGGTTAGGGTTAGGGTTAGGGTTAGGGTTAGGGTTAGGGGTTAGGGTTAGGGTTAGGGTTAGGGTTAGGGTTAGGGTTAGGGTTAGGGTTAGGGTTAGGGTTAGGGTTAGGGTTAGGGTTAGGGTTAGGGTTAGGGTTAGGGTTAGGGTTAGGGTTAGGGTTAGGGTTAGGGTTAGGGTTAGGGTTAGGGTTAGGGTTAGGGTTAGGGTTAGGGTTAGGGTTAGGGTTAGGGTTAGGGTTAGGGTTAGGGTTAGGGTTAGGGTTAGGGTTAGGTTAGGGTTAGGGTTAGGGTTAGGGTTAGGGTTAGGGTTAGGTTAGGGTTAGGGTTAGGGTTAGGGTTTAGGGGGTTTGGGTTAGGGTTAGGGTTAGGGTTAGGGTTAGGGTTAGGGTTAGGGTTAGGGTTAGGGTTAGGGTTAGGGTTAGGGTTAGGGTTAGGGTTAGGGTTAGGGTTAGGTTAGGGTTAGGGTTAGGGTTAGGGTTAGGGTTAGGGTTA